>NC_092350.1:31140940-31446618 GCF_963676685.1 Mytilus edulis
TGCAACAAAAGTTGCAGGCTCGACAAAAACCACACCAGTGCCATTTATCAGGCTTTTTTTTTTATAGATGAAGATCAATGCATGGAAGTATGGGGCATGGACTTCGGAGGAATGCTCAGAATGTGAATTAGTATGAGACATCGTAAATGCAGTACGAATCCAGACCTCTTTTTTTTTTAGACTGTTAATTACATCTTTACACTTAAATCGATTGAATGTGTGCTGATTGATACTTTAGTCTTCAGAAACAGATTTTTTTACAAGTTGTTATTGACTTTGAACTAGCTGTCAGTAACTGCCCGTAAATACAAAATGAATACAAGTCCAGTCCTAATCAACTGATTTTCATAGTTCAACTTCATATATGGTACTGTTAAATCTTTGTCCAAGGTTAGACGGGGGTTTGGGGCTGGCCAACATGTTTAAGCCCACAACTTTTGAATTATGAATGTGCCTGTCCCAAGTCGAGAACCTGTACAACAGTGGCTGTATATCATATTTGTATTTAATTCATTTTTAACATAAATCAGACTAAGTTTTCTCTCTGGAATTGTTTTACATTTCTATTTTGTGGCCTTTTATAGCTCACATGCAATATAGGTTTTTCTCATTGTTGAAAGCAATATGGTCACATTTATTGAGTTATTAAGTTCCATGTCATTTGCTCTCGTAGTGGAAAGTTGTCTCATTTGCAATTATAACCGCATCTTCTTAACTTAGTTATTTATGTATAAAAAAAATATTGACAATAATTATATGTCAATGTTCACTGCAAAAACTTAAAAGACTTAATAATGAAAAGATATATTTGTAAAGTTTGCTTCAAATAATATCTTCCTTACACCAATTTTAAGCAAATCTGCCATCTTCATTCTAGGACTATTTGACTTATTTATGCATGAACCCAAAAATGCAATCTTCATGTTTATACAAAAATTGCAAAAGACTCAGACCCTATCAGTATAATATAGCAACATGAAATAAAATATTCTGCACTGAATATCTTTTTTAATTTGATCATAAATTATTTTTTTCAAGATTTGTAAAATAAGAAATTTCACCAAGAGATTGATATCTAAAACAAGCTGAAATGTTATATTATCAGTCTAACAGATAAAAGTTCACTACAGGTTTAAAGATATTAATGATTCATAACAATAAGGTCAAGGTCTGACAGATAAACCAAGCCTGACAGACTTGTACACCTTACAATCATTCCATAAACCAAATAGACATTTAGAGGCATTTTGTTTCTAGTATCTTAGATGAGGATCCACCATTTGAAAAGTTACACTGACTTATTAACCATGAACAAAGACAGATGATGCATGCCAGCCAGACATGTAAACTTTACAATCAATCTAAATAAAAGCATCTTTGGGGTTTATTATATTTCTTTACATGTAGGTAAATGTTATCACTTTTATAAAAATTGTAAACTCAACACAGTTTTAATCATTTTATAGTTCATATTTTTTTTGTTTTGCACCATTGAAAATATCTACAGCTTTTTCTTGTTCAAAGAATTAACTGTCATCGTTGTATGAATCTCATCAATGCATCCAAATTTGATTAAGTCATCATCCACAGCAAATTGCAAAAATCACTCTTAGTCCTGAATCTTCTCTTTTCTATTGTTGATAGTAGAATTAGCAAGCAATAGTAGTGTAATGTAATCTTAAGGGCTAGAGTTATAGCTCTGAAGAACATTGTAAATATCAGTTTCATGTATACACTTCATGAATGGTTCTCTGCATCTTATTTCCCTACAAAGATATAACACAAGTACATGTACAGACAACTGCTTTATTAATTGGAGACAAACATTATGTATTTAAAGAATTACTGCATGCGTTTACTCTAAAATTGTTTGATATTTGACTGTAGGGAACATTAGGTTTGATTAGACAGTTAAAAAAAGTATTTTGATACATTGTATGTTCCTTTGGTTATTCTTGTAGTTGAGTTGCTGTCTCATTGGCATATACATGTACCCACATCTCTTCAAACAGTGTAAGCTCCATGTTATGATCTTAAAAAAGGTTCATACAAAAGCTTAAATCAAAAAGGTTATTGTGTATAAATTAAGTGCTTTATTTCTTCCAATTAAAGAAATTATAAAAATGCATTGAACAAAGTTAGAACATTATATTTTTCTTAAAAATATGTCCAAATAAAAAAGTTAAGACTTAAATTACATGTATACTTAATGTTTTTATGGAAACTTAAGACAAGACCAAATATACATATACATTAGTTTCTTAAAGCCTTACAATTTCAGCATTTAAAGTCTTGAAGCATGGAAAATCTCCTGTCCTTTGACAAATGAATTTATTCTCCTTCAGTTGTGCTAGAAAATACAATAATGGAATAATCATTAGTTAAAAAAATACAAAATTTTATTAGTAACAATTTAAAGGTAAATTTTAATAAGGTCAATGTATACTATGAACAATGTCTCCAGACCTGTTTAATTTGCAGGGTTGCAAAATAATGAATAATAGAAATTATGAATAAATAAAATTATATTCACTCAAAGCTAAATATGGTTGTGGTTAGAACAAAAAAAAGATAGCAGCTATGGTAATATATCTTTAATTGATAAGATCTGGGGGGGGGGGGGGGGGGGGGGGTGGTAAGAGGGGTCCTGATCCCGAAATCCCGGACTTAAAAAACGAAATCCCAAGGTCCAGAATTTAAATAAAGTAAATCCTGACGTCCCGAAATCAGAAAAAAAGGATTCCCGGATCCCAAAAAGGTAAATCCCGAAATCCCGAGCTTAAAAACACCCGATCCCGGAGTCCCGATAAAGGTCCTATCCCCCCTCAGATCTGAAATACTAAAAAATCACTGACCAGTGAGTTGTGGAATGCATGCTTGCAGAAACGAGTTCTTGAAAATATTTTTCCTGATGTTCCTACAAGAAAACCTACTGGTCCTCACTATAATGATCTATAATATCTATTGCAAAAAATAACCAGTCATATATAAGTCCTTTAAAATATTTGATTGTCAAATCTGGGGACCACCAGTTATATAGAGGATTCTGTGCTTGATCACATTATGAATGATTAAATCAGCTTGTAAATGGAAGAAACTACATGTACATGTTGTTATGAAAATTCTATTGGTTATATTTCACAGTTTAGGGAGCTACCATTTGATTTTTATGGGGGGGGGGGGGGGGGGGGGGGGCTAGGATGAAAAATTTGGTCCTGCATTTTTTTTTAGCTGTAATCTCTGTCCTGCCTTTAAATAACAAACAGACGTATCTACAAGAAAGTAATGCATGTACTTGAGTATGCAGTGTTTTATTTCTTTAGAGGTAGTTCTTATTAATAGAGTAATGTATTTGAAAGTATATTTACAAAAACAAAGCTTCAGATATAATTACCTAGCTTTACTTCAGGCATGGTGATTACTACTTCCTCCGTTTGTTTTCATCTAGTTTTATCGCAAATGAACGATAAGTCTAGAAAAATTCCGAAAATATCCAACTCGTGTGTTTGCATATTTGGACACGCCCTCACATTACAATCATTCGAACCGATTGGATCCAGACTCTAGATATGCATATGGAGCGTCTGGATTATCGAGACTAGTCAGAGAACCGAAATCGTATAATTCTAACGTTTGTCTAAAAGTCGTCTAAACACCAACTGTAGTTGTAGCGTCTGGTTGGGATCGTGTATATATTGCGAACGACTAGGTCTGTTTATAATTCAGACTAAATGTTTAATAAAATTACATTGATCAAATCGATCTATCCTTTCTTTGCTAGGATATCAGTTATATTTCTGACCTCATAACGTATTTATGATTCCAATTTTCGAACAAATAAAATGAACAGATACAAAAAAGTAGTAAATAAGATACTTATTTCAAACTAAAACATGTATCAATTTTTAAACAAATTTCGTTTGAGACAAATCTAAGGACAAATCATTAGATTAGTGTCAATGATCTCAAAATAAAAAGATTGTTTTATATGTGTCTTAACACCACTTTGATGCTCTGCTTTGGAATATTTCGTTGCGGTCAGCTCTTTGTTGGAGAAAGCCGGTGTGCCCGGGGAAAATCATCGACCTTCGATAGGAAAACTGACAATTCTAGTAAATCAAGATTGCAGTGGCGGATCCAGGACTTTTCATAAGGGGAGAACCACTGACTGGCATAAGGGGGCCCGCTTAGGTCATGAGTCAGAGACTCCCTATATAATCAACCAAATGTTTCCCACAAAAGGGGTCCCCAACGCCTATGGATTGTAGTCGAGTGCACCCGCACAAGCGGGATATTAAGTCACAACCTCAGTCTTAACTGGCTATAGTAATTACAGTAGTAAATACTTAGATCACTCGACCACCGAGGTCCCATCAAATTAGAAAGAGACAGATATAAAACTATACATAGTTTATAGGAAGAAATCAGAAGCTTTGTAAGAGTGTACCAAGTCCATTAATCTGCTTGAAGATGAACAACATTTTATTACTAGTTGTCCGACAAAGGAGATTAACAATATTTATTTATGTTATAAATGTCTAGATGCTAGACGGAATATAAATTAATAAACCAAAACTAGCGTTCGTGAATTAATGTGTAATTCGGTCCCTCAATGAGTATTTTTCTTGATTTGAATTATCCGACTAGTTATTATATAAGTATAACGATGATTATTGTAATGATTCAATGGTCCTGGTCCTGCAGATTAAACGTTCCGGTCCTGCCTTGATTAAACGTTCAAGTCCTACCTAGATTACTCTGTACATAAGTTAAAGAAGATACAGAAATATATGTAGCTTTATAACTATATAAACATTTATTATATCATTTCATTGTAAAATACGCAAAAAAGAAAACGTTTTCTATACTTGTACATAATATTATATCAATATCACTTCCCCGATGTTAAATTTCAACTGGCCACAAAATTGCTATAAAAAAGGGATAAAAGGAATCGTTTACAAATCACACAATACAAAAGACTATGCATCACCAATCTACACATGACTTCAGTGTTTGTATGTCTCACATTTGTTTAATTTATTAGTGAGAAAATAATAGGATATGAAACGAAATGCTTACTCCGCAAGTCTTTTATAGTATTTTAAGTACCATCAAAAGACAAGAAAATCCGGATGAACATATTATAATATGTGGGTATTTTAAAAAGTATATGAAAATGACGATAAGAATCAGCAATACTTGATCCTTTAAATATATATAAAGTTCATAGTCACTGTGTTAATAGTATTTGTTGAAACGCATATCGCTTGCCCTGGTCTTTGAGTGTCGTTGTATTGCAACATGGCAGTAGGAAAAGAAAAATGCTTGGAGATTTTAAAAGCAAATTTGTTGGTACTTTTGATCTTAGTGGGAGCTGCAGTTGGATTTATTATAGGCGTGGTTGTTCGGAATACAAACCCAACGGACAGCACACTCATGTGGGTTGGTAAGTAAATATTAGTTACTCTAGTATTGTATTTTGACCGATGCAAAAAAAAAAAAAATTAAAATCAATATATTCATTACTTCAACTTGTTTTAACCTATATCCATAGTTTCATCTTTTGTATCATCAGTAATGCTTTCAACAATTGAAGCTACGTCCTGTATATTGCACAAGTAAAGTTGAATGAATAAACTTTTTAAGGTAGAAGAATTACTGAATGCGATAAATATTGTACGTGACATTTCAATGATTGTATAATACAGAATAGAACATATCAAGCATTTGACTTAAATTGTACCAGTCTTGAATTATAAATAACGGCTTTGAATATAAACTCATTCTAAAAGGTTACCAATTCAACACTGCAATTAGATCTTTGAATATTGTTTTTATTGGACTAAATATTGATTTTGTTGTTAGTAAATTAAAATCGAACTAAATATTATATTTATATACATATAAACAATGATAGCTATACCATATGTCGTTACTTGTATCTTTGCAATGCAGAACGTCATATTTTCCTCTGACTGTTTATATGACGTCCTTACACGAATTCCATTGTTGATTGATATTTTAGTCTTAGATGCATGACTTTAATTATAATGTATACTTTTTTATTAGTTGTTTTTTGCTTTAAACTAGCTGTCAGTAAATACGAGTACTATCATACCTGTAGTTCGTGTCGTTTTGTTTTTGGGGATGTTTAATTACCGTCCACGTCCAATTCTGTTTTTTTTTTTGTTAGAAATATTACTATGTGTATCCATCTTATGAGTAAAGCCTTTTTGACGTTCTTTTTTTATAGTTGTTCTTATGTTCTACTGTTACACCACTGTTCGCTTGTTATGAACGGATTGACGCCTTCAAATTTAAACGTGTTATACCCGTTAGATTCAACACATACATGTCCCAAGTCAGGACAATGATTGTCTTCGGGGCCTTTTGTAACTTACTATAAATATATATATGCATTATGGGTTTTCCTCGTTTTTTGAAGTCTATCGATGACCCATTATAGTTTGTTAATTTTTGTTGTCTGAAGAGTTGTTTAATTGGCAACCATACCACATCGTCTTATTTTTTATATTTACTGCCATAGATTTGAATTGACTGATTCAAAATTGAGATAATTAACTTTGCAAGGTATGATCATTTTCCTCATATTTTGAACGCTAGCACTTGTCCCTAAAATTGTTTTTAGGAGTAATACCACCATTGATTTCCCCCTATTAGTCTTTGTTAAATTTGCATTTTTCAAAATATTCTGTAGAATTTATCTTTGTTTCAAATAAAGAAATATTTGGCATGAGTAAAGGTTTATCCTGTCCAGTACTATAGAAAAAAATTCACATAATATTTCATTGCATATAAGAAAATAACCATCACCGGAAGTTAACCAATCAAATTTCTCCCCTTATTTTATCTGTATACAAGGTTTAGTCACCATGTAACCTCAAGATTACAAAATATTCTATAGGCATCAGTAGTACAATGTATACCGCTGTTCGAAATTCATAAATCAATTGAGAAAAAAGCAAATCCGGGTTTATAACGAAAACTAAGGGAAACACATCAAATTTAAGAGGAGAACAACAACACAACAGAAACACAACACTAAAACCCAACACACACAGAAACGTACTATAGAATAACAATGGCCATTTTCCTGACTTCGTACAGGACATTTTAAGAAAAACATGTTTGGTTGAACCTGGTTTTGTGTCTAGCCAAACCTCCCGCTTTTAAACCTATACTCTAACTTAACAATCAATATTCATAAAACATCATCAAATGCCTTTCTACAGAGAAAACTCAAATTATTGATTAATTAATTACATTTTTCTATATCTCGTAGATAATGCCCCTTTAAGTATCTTTTCACCTAATTTTAGGCTTCATTATTATATATTCCTCAAATTTCCTCAAAAAATGTGTTTGAGCTTTTGATTTTGACATTCGATTAGGGACTTTCTGTTTTGATTTTACTTTTTTCAATAACATGCATGCAAAAAGCAGTCGAAAACTGGACGTCTGTCTTATATCGTAATATAGGTAAGAAAAACATACATATCTTCATTGGAGTCCCACAAGTTTGTTTGCTGTTTTTCAGACAATTACGAGCTACGATACAGAGAAGTACAAAGCAAATGTGACTATAAATGGGACAATCGTGGAAGTTATAAAAACTATGGTGACTGGAAAAAATCTATCAATTGCTAATAGCACAAATATTCTAGGTATATTCCTGTCATATAGCTTGATATTATCAATGTTTACATATATATTAACGAATACGTATTTAATCTATTTTAAAAAGAAATGATCAGGAAACACATACCCATGTAGAGTACTGTACTCTACACCAACAATTGTATTTGTAACCATGTTGACGTGTTATGTATGCAAACCCTCAGAAGTGAAGAACACTACATACAAATACGCTTTTATTTGTATTAAATAACATGAACAATTATATAATAATTTTACAATAATGAAAAAAAATATCCAAAGTATTCTTTTCCATATCATAACAATCATCATTTATTTATTTTACTTGAATTTATTTCGATCTAAACATATCAGTGGGAAAGTATGAGTCACTTTTTTGCAGCCTTGTTATAAGATTAGAAAAACTTCATTTATTCAGGTATTTTGATAGCCAGTGCCGTATTTGGCATTGCATCAGCGTCAACAAAAGAAATTGGGCAACCTTTCTTCAAGTTTTTCTACGCAGCTACTGAAATTATCTTGGTGATATTAGGAAAACTAATTTGGTAAGGATTAAAAATGTCTAATGACAATCAACTTAACAGGGATAGCAGGCTAAATTGTATCAAAACACCAGCCTCGCGTTTTGCTAAAAGTCCAAAAGACCATTTTAGTGAATGTTCTTTTTCTTTTTCTTTGTGTTTGTTAATAGTTTATACCTTAGTTGGATTGATGGAATTATGTTTAAATCGACGTGATCACATTTGATATCATCAGTAGTTACATTTACTAAGTCACCAATTTTGAAAAAATAGAAGTTTATATTTATTCAAGGTGTATTATAGAGAAGTTACGTAACTAAATAGCATCATACATGTATATCTATATTTAATACTACTATATGTGTATGAACCTAAACTATACTGTGTGAGTCGAACCTAAACGATGCTGTGTTAGTCTGTTCGAAAAAATTTAAAAAAATAAGAAAATAAATAGAAAATAAAAAGGATCAATTTATATATTTACATACAAAGCCTAGATCACATGAAATTAGACAAAATACCCTAAATATAAGACAAAAGATCATGTTGATGACAGGTCTACAATATTCTGTATATTCTGTATGTCTAATTATTCAGAGCTTATGTAAATTAGGAAAAGCTATTGTGAATACATTTGCATGTGTATGCCCAGTACCAAGTAAGGAAAATGGCCATTGTTATATTATAGTTCGTTTCTCTGTTTGTTACATTTTAATGTTGTGTTTCTGTTGTGTCGTAGTTCTCTTATATTAAATACGTTTCCATCAGTTTTAGTTTGTAACCCGGATTTGTTTTTTCTCTATCGATTTATGAATTTCGAACAGCGGCATACTAATGTTGTCTTTATTTACCCGATATCTTAATACAAGCATTGGTTGCATGGCTAATTTGGTAGCTACCTCATTTACGTTAGCAGAAAAGTATGTTATTCGTATCTTCATATCAGCAAGTTTAATTTCAGGTTTACACCTATTGGTGTGGCGAGTCTGATTGGTAAAACCATTGGAGGAACCAAAAACTTGGAGGACGATTTTAGTAGACTAGGATTATACATAGCAACAGAAATGATTGGTTATTTACTCGTCATGATAGTAGCAGTACCGATCACGTATTTTATACTGATGAGAATGAATCCGTTTAGATTTCTTTTCACTGTGATTCATGCTTTTGTTATAGTGTTTGCTACTTCTAGCACGTAAGTACAGAAAACAGTAAATTTAACGTGAAAGCACGTTTGTTTGTTTTTTAAATGTCAGAAATTACTACTGTGGTAGACAACTAAAGACAAAGAAGGATGTGAATGCAGACTTTGCTGCACCTATATTTGATTAAAACAAGAATGTGTCCCCAGTACACTGATGCCCCATTCGCACTATTATTGTATGTGTTCAGTGGACCGTGAAAATGGGGGAAAATCTCTAATTTGGCATTACAATTAGAATGATCATATCATAGGGAACATGTGTACTAAGTTTTCAGTTGATTGAACTTCAACTTCATCAAAAACTACCTCGACCAAACACTTTCACCTGAAGCGGGACGAACGGACAGACGGACGGACAAACTGACGGGCGGACGCACAGACCAAAAAACAAAATGCCCATTAATGGGTCATACATTTGTAAGAAACAGACTTCCAAGCAGCATGAACACGAAATACAAATAACTAATCCAGATCTCGATGTATTCAAGTGAGTTACAAAAACTATAATTATAAAAAGAAATCTGAAGTATAAACGCTAGTATTCAAAATGAGTTACTAGTATCTGTCGTACCAGACCTAGAACACAAATGTTGGATATCTTAGATTGGTAGATGTATTATTTACTCTGCATCAGCTCTTATAAGAAAACGTCTCTATATACAGACATGAAAAAACATAACTACTAAATAAATATTATTGTATGATGGAACTAGAATCAGATGCACTTTTGCATTTCAAATATGTGGAGCATGCTCATACATAAACTATAAATTTAACTATTTCTCGATTCAGTGCCATTGCTATTCCTGAAAGTATACGGCAATTAGAAGGACCAAACAAATTAGACCGTAGAGTGACTCGATTTGTTATTCCATTATGTGCTGCTATTGGACGTTGTGGGAGCTGTATTTACATAAGTATATCCTGTTTGTTTGTCATGCAAATCACTGACCAGGAAGTTGACGCTGCCTCGGTCATTTTAGTAATGTGAGTTTCCTACTGTCAGATTAAGTTACATACGTACTAGATAATTTATTGTTTTGAGAATTCAATAACATTGATATATTCTAAATTCCAAGAGACTACCACCAAATATATATTTATATAATTGTATAAATAATAAAGAGGGAGGTAAAAGATACTAGAGGGACATTCAAACTCATATAGATCGAAAATAAACTGTCAAAAAAAAAGACAAACAGACAGAAAATAGTACACAAGACACAAGATATAAACTAAAGACTAAGCAACAGGAACCCCACACAAAACTGGGGATGATCTTAGGCGATTTACAAAAATCGTAAGTTTCATCATGCCGATCGTAACAGCAACATATTTTGGTAGTACTATAATGTATTTTTTATTTAGTATTGATACAAGATTTTTTCCAGCATTTTAACAACATTTTCATCGTTAGCCATACCATCGGTGGAAGGGGCTAGCTTGATTACTGTTATCATCCTACTCACTGCGCTGAATATTCCACCTGAAGCGGCAGCACTATTGTATTCATTCGAGTGGTTTCTGTAAGTATAACGTAAGAAGCAATCTTACTTGTGTCTTACTCTTATAATATTTCTATATGAATCTTTTGTTGTTCCCAACCGTAGTCAACTAGGACTCAACGTGTGACCATTGACCATCCTGTCGTCCGTCTTCCTGCCCGTCTTTCCGTTTGTCTTCCGGTCTGTCTGGTTTTATTGTCCGGATTTGACTTAATTGTAACTCATCAAACTTTATGAAATTCATACACAATACTATCACACAACACCTACAGACAGATTTAGAATGTCGGCAGTGGCCCGCCAGTGGGTCACATATCGTTTAGAGTTTTGACCCTTTATAACTTGGAACATTGTAATTTGTTTCGTGTCAGCCGGTTGGTATGCCATGTAGGTGTTTAATTAATATGCAGAATATTTGACAAATATTTACTTCGTTTGATGCATTAGTGCTGTCATCGTACAAAGGAGTAAAGTTTATAATTTTTCCCGTTTCAGAGATAGGATGAGGTCAATTACAAACTACAGCGTACAAGTGACATGTGTAGTGTTTACACAGAGGCTGTGTTTATCCTCAATAAAGACTGGTAACAAAGAGGAAGAAACATTGGATGAATTGAATGAAAAAGAAAATAGAATTCAAATAGCTGAGATAATTGACGACGAAAAATATGTATCAGAAGAAACATTTAATCAACGCCTTTGAAATACTCAGCCAGACTCATATAAAATATCAGGTCTACATTAACATTTACATATTTTGTATTTTATTGTATCCAGTGTATTTAAAAAATACCGATATTGTATATATTTTTCAGTTGAAAACTTAATGTCTTAAAATAGTAAACCTTATATATATTCTGGTGAATAATACATGTACACCACATTGTATGTTTATGTTGTAAATCTTCCAGTTCATTTTTTAATAAATGATGTAACAATGAATAGAGTAGATAAAAGATGTTATAGGTGTTTGATATGTTAAAACAGGCCTAATGTTCACAAAATATGGTTCTACAATTTGAAAAGGGTGGGCAAACAACTTTAGGAATGACACCTAAAAATGTTTCATGAATCATATATTTAGCTCCATAAAGGAGCCTGGTTCCCAGCCCCATACACAATCCGCCTGTAGTAGCCATTTAATCACAAATTTCCGATCATATTATAAAGTCATTTGACATTTCACGCCAAAATCGACAACTCGAATTAAAAACAAAATATGTCAAATATAAAAAAAAGAAGATGTGGTATGATTGCCAAAGACACAACTCTCCACAAGAAACCAAAATGACACAGAAATTAACTCCTATAGGTCACTGTATGGCCTTTAAACATGAGTATATCCCCCTAGCGCATAGTCAGCAACAAAAGGCCACGAAATGACAATTTAAACCAATTCAAAGGAGAAAACGAACGACCTAATTTATGTACAAAAATGAACGAAAAACAAATATGTAACACATAAACAAACGACAACCACTGTATTACAGGCTCCTGAATTGGGACAGGCACATGCATACAGAATTTGTCGGGGTTAAACATGTTAGCGGGACCCCAACACTCTCCCTAACCTCGAACATACTTTAGATATATTTAGAGTTTTTCTGTGTTGTTGGTAGCGATATCCACAAAACTATACCCGTATATAATTGCATTTGTGATCCACTGGGTTAATTATTAATTATATATAGATATTTATCTTAAACTTAATACACGAAATAGATATTTTAGTTTTGGGTTAATTCGTACATAAGTACAAAGACAACTCGTCAGATTAATGACATGGATTTTTGTACTTTTTCCTCTTTTAATTTTTCGTGTTTAATACATTTCCTGCTGAGTTTTGTTCACTCCTTACAGTAACAAAAGACATTCGTTTAATTATTAAATATTAAAATATTTTGTCTTTACTGTTTTCTAATTTCCGCATTAAGTTAAGTGTTAAAATAACGTACGAACTAACGTCACTGATATTACGATTTATCACGATATAAGGTATAAAATTAAGAGTGTTGTAAATGTATGTCTATTTGATAACGCCTATTGCATAAAATTGTGGTTTTTATTATACTTATTGTTATTTTTAGGTTAATTAGTACATCAGTACAAAGACAATGCATCAGAGTGATGGCTTGGATTTTAATACTTTATAATCTTTTAATTTCTCGTGTTTGATACATTTCCTTCTCAATTTTGTTCACTCTTTGAAGTAACAAAATACATCAGTTTTTAGTATATTACACCCTCTTATGTCATAAACCCTAATAAACACAAATATTAAAATATTTTGTCTCTCCTGATTTTCATTTTTACGCATTAAGTTAATGTGAAAATACGATCTCTTAAGATATATATACGCAGAAGTATGTCTTTTTGCAAAACAGCATAACTTTGTTGGTTCTTTTCTTTATTTTCTACAGTTATAAGGATTTATATATAAGGTATCAAATTAAGAATGTAGTAGAGGTATGTCTATTTGCAAACGCCTACAACATAAGTTTGTGTTATTTTTCTTTTCCTCCTTTTTGTAATAACCATAATATTTGTAAAGCCTTATATTATAACTCAAGGAAAACATCTATAATTTTCAAACAGTTTTGTTAACGTAGGATTTAGTTACGGTGATACCTCTCTCCTGATATACGTCAATTTATTGTCATATGTACGAAAAAGCGTCTGCTGTACCTCCTTATGGATATACGTCATAATTGAATCGCGAATGTCGTAGTCCATTTAATAACACACATACAGCATAAATTCGTTTTTTTGTTTCATTTCCATCTCTTGTGAAAATTCTCGAGTGTTTATAAAATCTAAAATTGACTAAACTATCTATCACTCAATACTTTAAAATTAACGAAAATCGATATTTAAGTTTAATTTTCATTATGAAAAGTGACACCAGATAAACTATCTGCTACCTCAATCCATAAAACGTCATAGATGATTAAAACAACTTGACAATTTGACCGTTTCATATTTTTCATGTCGAGGCCTTGAATAGCCAACAATACGGTATAGGGTTTTCATGTTGTTGAATGCCGCGTACGGTTGCCTTTAACTGCTTATTCTCATTTCATTTGAATTTTGGTGGATATTTGTATCATTGGCAACCATACCACAACTCTTTATTTTTATGTAAGTAAATTATGCACTTACAGGAAATATAAACATATACATTTTTAACCTTTATCTTTCTTGATAAAGTCATTTAAATTGATTCGACAGATTACATCTATATTTATCTCCACACAATTTCAAGAAAATACTGATTTAATTTATTACAAGTTTACAATGTAGACGATAACGCCGGTTCGTGAGTAAAACTTTGTGTTGTCTACACAGTTTATTTCTTTTCGGCTTATTTATACTTCCTATGACAATCTATATGTATTTACGATATAACTTCTTTCTGTAAAGGCATATTTAAAATGTATCAATTCTCCTGTTTCCTACTGAAGTAAGTAAAAACATATTATTTCTTATTTCGCATCTGGTGCAGGGACACTGGTACCGTTAATTTTATAACTACCACTAGGTCGATGCCTCTGATGGTGGACTGTTAGTCCCGAGTCCCAGCCCAGTAGCCAGTACTTCGGTACTGGCATGAAAAAGCTTTGATTCCTTTCATGGATTTGGCTATACTTTTTGGACCTTTTGGATTATAGCTCTTCATCTTTTATATAAGCTTTGGATTTCAAATATTTTGGCTACGAGCATCACTGAAGAGACATGTATTGTCGAAATGCGCATCTGGTGCAGGACAATTGGTACCGTTAATGTTTTTATTATAGATACAGATTAGCGTCGGTGGTACCTACCACTGTATAAATTTGTTTCTTTCGTGTATAATATTTTATAAATGGCTATAACGCCTACAGTATAAATCAGTGATAGGATATCTCATTCAGACATTCTTACTGCATCCTTAGCAGCATACTTTAAACTTGTAATTGTCAAATCAAACTAATGTTAAAGTTTGTTCAGTATGAATAAAAGATGTGTGGCATACATTAAAAATTAGCAAGGAATAAAATCTTAAAACCAGTAAAACATTAGACAGAAAAGCTTAAAAACATTTGTTTAAGACTGCTAGTTTTTTAGACTAAAACATTTTGTGGCATTTAAGCCAAACAACAGTTACTGTTTGGTACACAGACATAGAGATATTATATAGTCCAAATAAAGGCAACAGTAGTATACCGCTGTCTGAAAGTCATTAATCGATTGAGAGAAGACAAATCCGGATTACAAACTAAAACCGTGACAAAGACATCAAGTATAAGGGGAAAACAACGACATAACAGAGACACTGAAGTGTAACAAAAAAACAAACGACAATGCAACACACACAGTAACGAACTATTAGATATCAATTGTCATGTTTCTGATTTGGTAAAGGTCATTTTTAGAAAACTGTTAAATTGTTTGTCACCTTGCAATTATAGATCTTGAACCAAGAGCCAATACCTCAGTTGATTTCGTTGGCTGCCGTACATCATAAAGGTTTATGAGCTAAAATTTGACCATAATTCCCTTTCATATAGATTGTATTGATTTTTTTTTATATAGCTTATATGTACTAACTACTATACATGGTATGACCTAAACGTGTAAGCCCACGTCGAGCGGTCTTTCGCATCTCTCTATAAACATAGAGTTATCTCTCCTTGAATACTAAACTTGTCCAAAATACCGCTTGTTAACGTGTCTGTAGGGATTTTCTGCATGTGAGGAAACAATATCATTTCTGTTCTATTTAGAATGCGCTTCTTTGGTCGTTTTTTGCGCACTGGTAAATAAGTCTAGTCAGAGAACCGAAATAGTATAATCCTAACGTTTGTCTAAAAGTGGTCTCATAAACACCAACTGTAGTTGTAGTGTCTGTTTGGGGTCGTGTATATATTGCGAACGACTAGATATGTTTATAATTCAGACTGAATGTTTAATAAAATTACATTGATCAAATCGATCTATCCTTACTTTGCTAGTATATCAGTTATATTCCTGACCTCATAACGTATTTTTTATCACAATTTTGGAACATATAAAATGAACAGATACAAAAAAAAGTAGTAAATAAGATACTTATTTCAAACTAAAACTTGTATCAATTTTTAAACAAATTTCGTTTGAGACAAGTCATATGTAAATTAGATCAGTGCCAATTATCTCAAAATAGAAAAATTGTTTTATAAGTGTCTTAACACCACTTTTATGCTCCGCTTTGGACTATTTCGTTGCGGTCAGCTGTTTTTGAGGAAGCCGGAGTGCCCGGAGAAAACCATCGACCATCGATAGGAAAACTGACAATCCTAGTCAATCAAGATTGCAGTGGTGGATCCAGAACTTTTCATAAGGTGGGACCCACTGACTGACATAAGGGGGCTTGCTCCAGTCATGCGTCTGTGATTCCCTATTATAATCAACCTAATGTTTCCCACAAAAGGGGGGGTCCCCAAAGCCCCCTAGATCCGCCTATGAATTGTAGTCGCGTGCACCCGCACAAGCGGGATATTAAGTCACAACCTCAGTCTTAACTGGCTATAGTAATTACAGTAGTAAATACTTAGATCACTCGACCACCGAGGTCCCATCAAAATAGAAAGAGACAGATATAAAACTATATATAATTTATAGGAAGAAATCAGAAGCTTTGTAAGAGTTTACCTTTAATCTGCTTGAAGATGAACAACATTTTATTATTAGTTACAAAGGAGATTAACAATATTTATTTATGTTATAAATGTCTAGATGCTAGACGGAATATAAATTAATAAATCAAAACGCGCGTTCGTGAATTAATGTGTAATTCGGTCCCTCAATGAGTATTTTTCTTGATTTGAATTCTTCGACTAGTTATTATATAAGTATAACGATGATTATTGTAATGATTTAATGGTCCTGGTCCTGCAGATTAAACGTTCCGGTCCTGTCTTGATTAAACGTTCTATCCTTTATTTACTTTAAACAATACAGTTTATCAGTATAATATGCATAAATATAGTTTACAAGTTGTATAGCGTTAACATGAATATAAATAACAAACGTCAGAAATATCAGTCACATATTATACAGTTTGTGATTTTCAGACTACATATAATAAACATAGTTCTTAAATATTATTCCTGCACTTAAATGCATAGAGTAGGTACTTTCCTAAATTACAGAGTTCCTTAGTGTCCAGAAAGCAATTGTACTAATTTATAAGTTGACAGTCTAGACCAATAATATTTTTTGATAAACTTCTTACGAATATCATTATAATTTGTATATTGTAAAATAAAATGAAATTCATCCTCTACTACATTTTTATCACACATAATACACATTCTACTATTTCTACTTATTCCATAAAAACGACCAGTTTCAATGCATAGATTATGTGAGGACAGGCGAATTCTCGTTATCCATTTACGAGCTATTACAGGAATACATTTTTGTAAATAAAATTGTAATTCTATATTTGACACAATATACTTATATATTCTACACTTTGGTGATGTTTCAAGCGTGAAATGCAACTCTTGTTTAGCTTGATCATATACTCGTTGTTTGGTTAATTGTAAAAATGAACTATTCAAACAAAGTACCCATTGGTTGTCTTAATAATAATTTATACCAAGATCACATAAAATTGATTTAATACAGTTTAATGCCCAGTTTTTACATTCATTGCTATTTGTTACTAATTCTGTGTAACATGACTTTATAATACATTTTCACTACCGTGAATTTTAGCCCATAATTTGAGCATCCTAAAATTTTGCTCATGTAACAATTGGAATCTTCCTTATTCATAATATACCATTACATTAGAAGTGGACCTCTTAGCTTGACACCGAAAAATGTTTTACAATAGTCCAAATGAATTTTTTCTACATTTTGGTGCTCTATAACCCCAGACTTCACAACCATACATTTAAATACGTTCAAGTCCTACCTAGATTACTCTGTACATAAGTTAAAGAAGATGCAGAAATATATGTAGCTTTATAACTATATAAACATTTATTATATCATTTCAATGTAAAATACGCAAAACAGAAAACGTTTTCTATACTTGTACATAATATTATATCAGTATTAGTTCCCCGATGTTAAATTTCAACTGGCCACAAATTTGCTATAAAAAAGGGATAAAAAGAATCGTTTACAAATCACACAATACAAAAGACTATACAACACCCATCTACACATGACTTCAGTGTTTGTATGTCTCACATTTGTTTAATTAATCAGTGAGAAAATAATAGGATATGAAACGAAATGCTTACTTCCGCAAATCTTTAATGTTATGAGTATTTTAAGTACCAGCAATAGACAACAAAATCCGGATGAACATATTATAATATGTGGGTATTTTTAAAAGTATATACAAATGACGATAAGAATCAGCAATACTTGATCCTTTAAATACATATACAATCTGAGTTACTGAAAATAATTGGAAATGTCAGTTTAGCAGATAAAGAACGGGATGAATGCATACAATTTTAGATTTCGATCACAGGCGTGCAGCCTTTAAAAACAGACATTCATATATTAAGGGAGCTACCATTTGTTTTTTTTAATTTACCGTTTACCATTTGTTTTTTTAATTTAAGGGAGCTAGGAAGAAACATATTGTCCTGGATTTTTATTTTTCTCTGTATTCCGCTTTTCCTGACGTTTTTTTAATATAAATTGGTATTCTGCCTTTTTTTTTGACAAAGTGTTTCATCCTTCCTTTTATTTTACTAAACACTTGTGTCTATCTTTTTTCAAATTTCATCCTAGCCCACCCAAACTCCATAAAAATCATATGGTAGCTTAGTTTCATTATATCTAATGAAAATTCTGACCCACAGTGTTAACTTGGTAACCTTTAAGAATATTTAGTTTATGCAAAATATCGATCAGTTTATCCGGATAGTATCTACATTTACTGGCTCTGTAAACAACCGTAAAAATTAGGACGCGCTATCCCGATTTATTTACTGCAACACCTACTTGTATTCAATTGTCATGAGCAGTAATTTGAATCGAATACAAACTTTAAAAGTCCCCTGACCTTTAACGTTAACGCATATATTATAACTTGTTTACGTACCTCACAGGTAAATCATACTTAATACAATTTAACTTGCTAAGACGACCGTGTAACTTGGCGATATAACTTTAACTTATACATTAAATATACGACTGCGTGTTATACTTTGTTTTTATCTAAAAGTAATAAATGCTCAAAGTCATATTCAGTGTATTCAAACATTTATTTTATTTAAAGATCTTGCATTGATATTCTACGATGAAATTTGACTCTCATTTTTAAATGAAAAGCTTAATTATGCCTTTCCCCACTCAACACTGAAGCACTTAGGATGTATATTTACTTGTATCTCATTATTTTTGTCCTATATTTCGAAAGTTCATAGTCACTGTGTTAATAGTATTTGATGAAACGCATACCGCTTGCCCTGGTCTTTGAGTGTCGTTGTATTGCAACATGGCAGTAGGAAAAGAAAAATGCTTGGAGATTTTAAAAGCAAATTTGTTGGTACTTTTGACCTTAGTGGGAGCTGCAGTTGGATTTATCATAGGTGTGGTTGTTCGGAATACAAACCCAACGGACAGCACACTCATGTGGGTTGGTAAGTAAATATTAGTTACTATAGTATTGTATTTTGACCGATGCAAAAAAAAATCAATATATTCATTACTTCAACTTGTTTTAACCTATATCCAGCATTTCATCTTTTGTATCATCAGTAATGCTTTCAACAGTTGGAGCTACGTCCTGTATATTGCACAAGTAAAGTTGATTTTATAAACTTTTTAAGGTAGAAGAATTACTGATGAGATAAATATTGTACGCAACATTTCAATGATTGTATCATACAGAATAGAACATATCAAACATTTGAACAACCAACGTATGGTAGTGACTTGTACCAGTAATTGTATTACACATAACGGCTTTGAATAAACTCATTCTAAAAGGTTACCAATTTAACACGGCAATTAGGTCTTTGAATATTGTTTTTATTGAACATAATATTGATTTTATTGTTAGTAAATTAATATGGAACTAAATATTATATTTGTATACATATAAACAATGATAGCTATACCATATGTCGGTACTTGTATCTTTGCAATGCAGAACGTCATATTTTCCTCTGACTATTTATATGACGTCCTTACACGAATTCCATTGTTGATTGATATTTTAGTCTTAGATGCATGACTTTAATTATGATGTATACTTTTTTACTCTCTTATCTGTAGTTCGTGTCTTTTTGTTTTGGGGATGTTTAATTACCGTCCACGTCCAATTCTGTGTTTTTGTTAGAAATATTACTATGTGTATCTATCTTATGAGTTAAGCCTTTTTGTTGTTCTTTTTTTATATAGTTGTTCTTATGTTCTACTGTTACATGTACACCACTGTTCGTTTGTTATGAGCGGATTGACGCCTTCAAATTTAAACGTGTTATACCCGTTAGATTCTACAAAATGCATGTCCCAAGTCAGTATAGTAACTTACTATGTATATATGCATTATGGGGTTTCCTCGTGTTTTGAAGTCCATATGATGACCCATTATAGTTTGTTAATTTTTGTTGTCTGAAGATTTGTTTTATTGGCAATCATACCACATCGCCTAATTTTTATATTTACTACCATAGATTAGAATTGATTGTTAATTGAGATAATTAACTTTGCAAGTTATGATCATTCTTCTCATATTTTGAACGCTAGCACTTGTCCCTAAAAAAATTTATATATTATACACTAAACAACCAGTTGTATTCTCTTTTATATATTTCAACTGCTTCCTTATTTGAAAAAAAATAAACGAACATATATATTTCTGATTGTGTATTTATTTTTGATTAAAACTTTATGGCAGATCTTTATATATACATGTAATGTATAGTAGTGACATATCAATTGTTGTTTTTAGTTTTGTATGTGACATTTTTGAGCTTGACATATACCTTGTGTTTGACACATTCCCCATTACCATTCTCAATTTTATATAGTATATAAACACTTGAATATTCTTAAAGAAAAGAAAGTATATGTTGACCTTTATATGACCCTTTTGTTAGTATGTCCATGTGTATCTTATGAAGTTAAATATAGGTGACGACGAGGTCACTTCTAACATTTACAAGTTATATACTATTTTTTTATTATTTCTCAACAAACCACATTACGTTGCATATAAACATGATGTTTTCTATCTAATCAAAACGAATCAATATAGGCTTAAGCCAGCAGTTTCTGAATATTTCAATTACACGTTTAATTAATCCTGTTTAGTATTCCTTTTCTAATCTCAGTTTTAATGTATTTATTGATAAAACACAATCTTTCTATTTTTACTTATTTCATTGTGCACCTGCTATGATCTTTTAATCTAACTGAATTAAGATTTTGTTTACTGAAAATTCTTGTCTTTGTCAAATCTTCAATTTAAACGACCAACTGCATTACATTATGACACATTTAAAGAATCTAGTAATGTAGTGATATTGCGCATTTTTATTTTTATTTTTATTTTTATTTATTTTATGGGAGGTCAGCTTTCAAATATTGACGTATGGCGAGAGGGTGTGTGAAATTCTCTCACAATATTTCCAGTTAAAATCTAATCTAATGACTTGACAGCCAATTAGATTAATATAACATTATACAAAATCTCATTATCATATTACAATTGTGCATGTTTAAAGGAGTAGGTTCAGTAAGACCCCTTTTTGGCCCCAAAATATGGTAGTTTTACAAAATTGTTTAAATGTAACTTTTTAGTTATTTTTGGAAGGTATAATGCCCTTGCTACATATATATGGGCTTATTTTGGCATTACAATGCACATATATCGGGTACTTGCATCATTAAGTCATGCTAAATTACTGAAGTCTTCACAATTTCAACATTTTAGTTAATTTCCAGACGGTTTCCGTCTTAAATGAAAGTGGCCGCATTCGTGTTCATTCTTGATATTGGAATGTAAGTTGTGTTTTATGATAATACATAACATATATAAAGGTCGAGGATGAACACGGATGCGGCCACTTTCATTTTTGACAAAAACCATATGAAAAAGACAGTTTTTGGCATATTTGATAGATTTTTCATATTTAAGCTTGAATCGGAGCGTTTGTAATGAGTGAATTAGTTAAAATCTTTCACAAAAAATAATTGAATCCATTGAAATAGACATTTAAGTGTTTAAAAAGTGTCCAAAATCTTTCGTCAGATGAACTTGAAATTTGAGGCCAAAACCGGCCCTTACCGGACCTACTCCTTTGTAGAGCAAAAATACGTTTTTCAAAAATAACTTAGCATCCAGTAAAAAACAATGATTTCATGCAAACAAAATTTGAAAAAGATTTTTTCCACATTGAGCGTACTTAATGCCTATTTCACCAGTACATTTAATTCGAATTGAATTCGAATCGAATGCGAATCGAATTCGCTAATCGCGTTCACACGCTCTTTCTTTTTATTTCTAATTCGCATTATCCAATTCGCATTAGAAATGCATTTTTGTTAATACGAATTAAAAAAATTAATGTCGTTCGGACATTGTAACGTCCGGACATCAATTCGAATTAGTTAATGCGAATCGAATTCGAATAACGTGTGAACGCAGCATAAAATAACAGTTGCAACAAAAAATAAATTATGATTTAGCTTTCACTTTTGTTAAAGGTATCCTGGGAGAGATTTATCTAAACATGCTGAAAATGATGATAGTTCCTCTGATAGTAGCTTCAGTTATAACAGGTAATCAGGTTGGAACGATTTTAATTAGAGGGAACATTTTTAGATAAAAAATGAAACAAAAAAAACGAAGGCATTCACAACAATTATTTAAATAAAAAACATAATAAATGACAACCACGTCTTAACAAGGTTCATGAGAGGCTTATATTTCAGAAGAAAAAAAATTTCAAGAAAATATGAAGGGGTAAATTATTCTGGTGATTTTAAACGGGTGGTTATTTGTCAAATATTTCTTTATATGTGTATTCCGTAGTATGGAAATTATTATTTAAAAACTTGGGTCATATATAAAGGCAACAGTAGTATACCGATGTTCAAAACTCATAAATCCATGGACAAAAAACAAAATCGGGGTAACAAACTAAAACTGAGGGAACCAATAGAAGATTGGCTATAAAAATTAGACGAAATGTACAAAACTCATAAACTCATAAACTGACTACGTCATGGCAAAAAAAGAAAAAGACAAACAGTGAAACAAGTGCACAAAACAAAACATCGAAAACTAAAAACTACAAAAAATTGGGGGTTATCTGAGGTGTTCCAATAGGATGAGCAGATCATGTTTCACATATGACGACCGTCGTGTTTCTCCTGTAAGTACAAAGCTAATGATAAGTCCAATTATGTAAGTAACACTTACGATCCGTCGTCATCTGCGATACAGATATTTTATAACGGTCAACAAACTCGCGATGACGTCCGTGAAATTTAAGAAGGGATGATTGCAACTTCACTAGTTGAAAGTCTTAGTTTAATAGCTTCTTTGTGAGCAGCGACCAACTATCAAGGAAATCCTGATAGGAAAAACAAGCCCTTGCATATTGTATCAACTGGCATATATATGTACTCAATACACCAGTGCTGTTGAATGATTGTTGTTTCATAAAAATAGAAAGTTCACACTTAGAAAGATGAAATCATTTCTTTTGAAGTAAAGCCTTGTTTTCAAACGACTCTCATTGTCAATTTGTAGATGTAAGTTAAGATATGACGCAGACGTCACTGTTTCGGTTATATCCTTTATATTAAGCTCGATGTGATAGATGTACTGAGCATGGTCACAATAATTAAGTGAGAGAACATCCTCTTAATGGCGGAAAGCAAAGTACAGGATACTTTATTTTCTTCACAAGAAGTTCCAAGAACATACATATAGATATGTTGAACATTTCTACTTTCAATTGAACTTGTGACATAAACTATTTGCTAGATACTGAAGATTTTGAATGATCAACTGTTCATGAATAACATCGGGACGTATGAGTGACTGCAATCAATCTGATATTCTTATAACTTCTATTTTGTGGTTTAATTGCCATAAAATGTTACTTCTGATGATAAACGTCAACAAAACGCCTTTTATGTCAATAGCCTTAGTATATGAACTATGATTGCCAATGCTACAACTTCCCACCAGAAACCAAAAGGATGTTGCCGTTAGCAACTTTGAGCCACTGTATGATCTTCAACAATGAACAAAACCCTTCCCACATAGAGCAAGATTTAAATGGCCTGGCATTAAAGTTGTGGAACGAATTTATACGAGATGGAAAAAATGATTAAATAATGTAAAAAAAATAAACAAAATAACATATTTGATACCTGTATACAGCACCAAACGACGACCACTGAAATACAGACTCATACAGAAAAGGGTACACCACTTTTCTTACATTTATTTAATATTATAATTTATTTTATTTAACAGGAACAGCTACCTTAGACCCTAAGTCAAATGGAAAAATTAGCTTAGTTAGTTTGGGTTATATTATGAGTACAAACTTCCTTGGATGCTTAGTTGGCAGTATGCTTTGTGTGATCATTCGACCAGGTAGGATCTTCATATTCAAAGGCAATAAATACTTCAAGCAAATAAATTATTCTGTAAAAAACAACCCCACAAAGCTGTATAATTTCGTACTTGTTAATTCACAATGAACATAATTTCATGTACTTGATATTTATTTGAGTTTAGTTTCTTGTGTACTTTTAACCGTGTTTATCCCTTATTCATAAATAAATGACTTTCTAAAGTATGCATAACTTTTATCGAATTGTTATCTCTCTAAAAATGTGTCAGTCGCTTTTCATTTCAAATTTTAAAGACATTCAATTTTGACAATATTCAACATGGTTATAAACAAAATAAATGCATCTCTTATTTGCTCTTCAACTTTGTACTTTATTTGTCCTTTTTAACTTTTTTTTATTCGAGCGTCACTGATGAGTCTTTTGTAGACGAAACGCGCGTCTGGCGTATATACAAAATTTAGTCCTAGTATCTATGATGAGTTTATTTATACGTCATAAATCTATAAAACGGATTCAAATCTGTTACTTAAATGTATATTTTTCATTGCATGGCTTAACTATACTTCTTTCATACTTTAAGATTACTGCTAATGGTCAATTAGTCTACAACAGTGTTTTATCGTTTGATTACAGGTGAAATCGCCAAAACAGAAGTTAAAGCATTAAACTCTGTTCCTTTAGAAACGGAGGACATTTTCGCTGATTTACTGAGGTAAAATAAGGAGGGAATTATTCTTGCCCTTTTAAGTTTACAACGCATCTTTAGTATTCAGAGGATACAAAGGGAGCAGTCAATATAATCGACGAACGAAACAGAATCTTATTACCAAATAGAACAAAAAGACGAAAATACACACTACAATAAGCTATACTATATAAACTATCACAATATAAAAATTAGCAACTCAAACTCAATCGTAACAAGATTAAATTCCTGTGTTTTCTGGAAGACTCTTTTGTCGAATTTCGCGGTAAGATTAGTTCAATTTAATGTTATAACTACTACTATGTCCATACAAGTGTTCAATGACTGTTATACAATTGTATATCAACGACATGAGTGAAAATTAAATTCCGTATTATCATTACTATCATTACCAGCAGTGGTAATATTGATGTTACCACTGTCAAATGTAATTTTATACGGTCATTTGAAGGCTTCTATCCGTTTGATTGATTTCAAATAGAAAGAAGAAATATATTCTTACGATCACGCTTTTGTGAACTTTGAGTCATCGATAGTAACATGTACTATATTTTATACGGATGAAACCTCAATTATTTTCTTAAGGTGCAACCTTAATGGCCTGTGTATATGTAAAATGTAAGAAAGAAACAATTACACGAATGCAAGACAACTTTAATGGTTCGAGGTTAACAATATAGAAATGAGCTTCAATGACTAAATGTATCATAGTTTTTTGTGTTGTTGGATTGGTGAATGACAGATTTCAGGTAGTTTCTTTTTATCAATCGATATATCAAATGATTGGTTTTTGTTTTACAGAAACATTTTCCCTGACAATTTGATATCTGCAACTTTTCGAAAGGTAAGTTATTGTTATAAGTTCAGTATGTTTTATCATGTAATGTTGCAGAAGCGTGTCCATCATCAAAAGTTCATTTACTTAAATGTTAGGTGTCTCTCACTAACCATATATATGAACAGACAAACTATTATTATATACTGAGTGCCAATGAAAACGCAACACTTTGTTTTTCAAAAATAAAATTTATACTAGAAATGATAATCTTTCAAAATAAATTGTTTTTGGAAATTAACAATTTTAACAATAGATCGATATCAAACAAAAACTGTTTCCTTGTCATCTTTCGTGCGCAATAGGTAAACGAAACATCCAATGTCGAATCATCAACTCACAGTCCTAACACAAAATGTTACAGCCCCGTGGTGCAGTACAATCTCCACAGCGCCGTGGAGTTGATCATCCCGGACGTTTAATGTGATTCCGAGGAATTTTATTCCACTTGTCCCGCAAAGCAAACTCAAGCTGACTTTATGATATTGGTGGTAGTTTTCATCGTCTAAACCATGTAAAATCTGATGCAAAATTTGCTCGATTGGACCAAAATCCGGCGAAAAGCAAGACTTTTGGCCAAGGCGCGTGCCAAATGTCTATGTAACCACCACTGATGTTTTTTGGTGCATAATGAATGTTTTTTGGTCTACAGAATTCGATGTTTACGCCAGACGGCCGTTTAGATATCACTAAGGAAAGACTGTGGTGCTCTTTAACAATTTCTGCGCAAATGGTGCTTTACTGAAATTGCTCCAAAGGTTCTACCGTGACCACCATTGAACTCTCGTGACCTTTGAACAGCCATCAGAGTCGATATCGGATATGTTAAAGACCAAATGTATCGGATTTGCTGAGCGTTTCTTGCTTTTTTGTATCCCGGGATGTGGCTTATCATTAAATGGTTCATTTTGGTTGA
This sequence comes from Mytilus edulis, assembly GCF_963676685.1. Lineage (NCBI taxonomy): Eukaryota > Metazoa > Mollusca > Bivalvia > Mytilida > Mytilidae > Mytilus > Mytilus edulis. The sequence goes on from NC_092350.1 coordinate 31,167,904, forward strand.
ATTTGTGGATGATTTGGGTTATTGTAGAGGCTACAACTTCAGTCTCCTCGTAATTGTATACTGTGAAAGGCTTCATTGGATCATGCCCAAAACTGCATGTCGCTGGTTGTCAGAAAGTCCTGGCATTTACTCAGATGTTTATTGCAGTTTGTTAACAATAAGAGCGGGAAAATTCATGACATTAGCTAAGCTTTAAATGACAAAATCGTGAAAATGGTGGGTATGTTGAAAAGCGGTGAACTCGGTTTATGTCGGTTCAAAATAACCCTTACTTCGCATTTGTTCCAAAAATCACTCAACCGTAAAATTGTCGACAATTGTCTTAAAAGTCATTTTCAACCAACTATACAAAGTTCTAATATAAATCAGATAAAAATTATAAGATTTTTTTGAAAAACAAAAGTGTTGCGTTTTCATTGGCACTCAGTATATATACCCATCATCATATGCCTTTCCACAGAGAAACCTCAAATTAATGATTAATAACGTTTTTTCTAACACTTAGATAATGCCCTTTTAAGTATCTTTTCACCTTATTTTAGGCTTCGTTATTATGTATTTCTCAAATTTCCTCAAAGATGTGTTTGAGCTATTGATTTTGACATTCGATTAGGGATTTTCCGAGCTCATTATTTTTGTGTTTTTACTTTTATCAATAACAATGCATGCAAAAACCCGTCGGAAACTGGACATCTCACTTATATCGTAATATAGCTAAGAAAATACATACATATCTTCATCGGAGTCCCATACGTTTGTTTGCTGTTTTTCAGACAATTACAAGCTACGATACAGAGAAGTACAAAGCAAATGTGACCATAAATGGAACAATGGTAGAAGTCATAAAAACTATGGTGACTGGAAAAGATCTATCAATTGCTAATAGCACAAATATTCTAGGTATATTCCTGTCATATAGTTTGTTATGATTAATGTTTACATTTATATTAACGAATACGTTTTTAATTTATTTAAAAAAAGAAATGACCAGGAAACACATACCCATGTAGAGTACTGTACTCTACACCAACAATTGTATTTGTAACCGTGTTGACGTGTAAAGTATACAACTCCTCAGCAGTGAAGAGTAATACATACACATACGCTTTGATGTGTCTTAGATAACACGTCCAGAGTAGTTTTTCATATCATTACAATCATCATTTATTCAATTTACTTGAATTTATTTCGATCTATACATGTCAGTGGGAAAGTGTGAGTCAGCATTTTATATCCTTGTTATGTGATTATTTATTTAGGTATTTTGATAGCCAGTGCCGTATTTGGCATTGCCACTGCGTCAACAAAAGAAATTGGGCAACCTTTCTTCAAGTTTTTCTACGCAGCTACAGAAATTATCTTGGTGATATTAGGAAAACTAATTTGGTAAGGATTCAAAAATAGTTTGTAAACGTTATCTACTCTCAAAAGACAATCAACTTGTCAAAGATACTAGACTTGAATAAGACGCGCGTTTGCTACAAAGAACAAACCAATCAGTGACGTTAAAAGGGTTAACCCATTGTGATTAATGTTCTTTTTAATTTATGTTTATGAATACTTTGTTATGGTAATTGGGTTGATAGAACTATATTGCATATCGACTTGATCACATTTTTAATTATCAGTTGTCACATGCACTAAGTCTCCGATTTAATAAAAACTTTAAGACAAATGATGATGTTAATGGTATATCTCCAATATCATGTAGTAAAGTTATTCAGAGCTTATGTAGATTCACTAAAATCAATGATTAAGTGTTTTGCCCAAAAAAATTATTAATAAGAAGATGTGGTATGAGTGCATACTTATCTGGTTTGTCATTTATTGCATTAATAATGTTTGTTGGCGTTAGCAACTATGTATTATGGAGTTTAATTTCAGGTTTACTCCAATTGGTGTAGCGAGTCTGATTGGTAAAACTATTGGAGGAACAAAGAACTTGGAGGATGATTTCAGTAGACTTGGTTTATACATAGCAACACAAATGATTGGTTATTTACTCTTCATGATGGTAGCAGTTCCATTAACATACTTTATACTGATGAAAATGAATCCGTTTAGATTTCTTTTCACTGTGATTCATGCTTTTATAATAGTGTTTGCTACTTCTAGCACGTAAGTACAACAAACTTGAAATTAAACTTGAAAGCAGGTTTCCTTATTAGTAAATATCAGAAATTACTACTATAGCAGACAACAGAAGACATATTGAGTGTTGTGAATACAGACATTTCTGCACCACAACTAAATATGAAAAGGACAGAATTACAAGCAGCATGAACACGCCTTACAAATAGTCAATCCAGATCTCGTTTAATTTCATTTATTTTCACCTACTTTAAAAATGAAATCGACAGATAAAAAGAAATCTGTAATACAAATGCTAGTATTCAAAATGAGTTGTCTGTCGTACCATATCATAAAGGTTGAATACATTGTGTCAAAAATTGATTAATATATTGATGTGTATTTCACATCAGATACCTACATGTATGACAACACGTTTCTATATAACAGACACGAAAGACCATCCATAAACAAAATTATAATTGTCTCATTGAACTAGAATAAAGCCTAAGCAACTGTTTCATATTACTCATAGAATTCGAAAAGACATCTTGCAAAATTAATACCGAATTTTGCGTTTATGAGTGGAAAAGTGCTACGTATGTAGTGTTTAAAATCAATATTACTCTATCTTACACATGTATACTCATTTAAACTTAATAATAAGTATTGTAGTCATTTCATTGCTTAATTTATAAATATGTAACATGGGAGCAATCGAATTTTGCTCCAAACAAAACATTATTGAAACATTTAAATAAGAAGCACTTTTGTATTTTCAAATAAGTACAGCATACTAATTCATGTACGATAAAACTGATAATTTTTCGTATCAGAGCCATTGCTATTCCTGAAAGTATACGGCAATTAGAAGGACCAAACAAATTAGACCGTAGAGTGACTCGATTTGTTATTCCATTATGTGCTGCTATTGGACGTTGTGGGAGCTGTATTTACATAAGTATATCCTGTTTGTTTGTCATGCAAATCACTGACCAGGAAGTGGACGCTGCTTCGGTCATTTTAGTAATGTGAGTGTCTTACCGTTAGATTTAGTTACATACGTGCACGATGATTATTGTTTTAACATAAAATAAAATTGATATACATTTAAAAAATTTCAAAAGACGACCACCAAATATGAATATCATCGTATTAAGGTGGTACCCAACACTTTCACTAAAATCAATTTGGCTCGTTTAATTTTCATAAAATTTTGACAAGGTATTTACTTTGACCCTTTGACAAAAATATAAAAAATTCAAAAAATTTGAGCCAACCGTTTTATCAGAAAAAATACACTGGTTATATAGCAGTTTGATAAACACTTAGTTTGATCATTGAGAAGCTTAATATTTCCTTGAAATACAACGTAATTAAAACGTTTAGAAGATTTTACACTTTTATCTCCCTGTAGTGTTAGGTACCACCTTAACACAAAAAAACTTGGTACAGCAATATTCTTGTAATACTATAATGTATAAATAATTCAGTACTGACGGATTTTTTTTCTTCAGCATTTTAACGACATTTTCGTCGTTGGCCATACCATCTGTGACAGGGGCTAGCTTGATTACTGTCATAATCCTACTCACTGCCTTAAATATTCCACCAGAAGCGGCGGCACTTCTGTATTCATTCGAGTGGTTTCTGTGAGTATAATAATGATAACAAAGGATGCAATATAATCTGTATCTTATCCTTCGAATATTAACATATTTATATGTTTATTCCCGCACTGAAGCAATGAGGACATTAAGTGTAAACCGAAACCGCCCATCCGTCCATCTGTAATCCGTCTTCTCGTAAGTCTAGTTTTGGTTTCCGAATTTTTACGTGAGTTTAATTTGCATCATCGCTTTTCATGAAATTCATAAACAATGATATGAATCAAAACCTTCAGACAGAGTTCGAACATGAGTCGTGAGTCACTTAACCTGGAACATTGCAATTTGTTTTGTTTCTGCACTCTAATTTAAGTCTTCCTCGATTAAATTTTATGAAACGCATTTAGAATGGTAAGAACCACAACACACAGACAAAGTTCAAATTTGATTTATAAATCTTTTACCGTTCAGAGCTATGTCACTTTTGAACTTGGAAAACTGCAAAGTTTGAGCGCGTGTTCTCAAAGACATTCTTCTTTTTTAAAATGCCGGGTTTTGTGAAATGTATATGTTATGCAGAAAAATATGACAAATATTAAAAGCTACTTTACTTTGTTTCATGCATTCATGATGTTATCGTACAACACTGTTAATTATATTCCCGTTTCAGAGATAGGATGAGGTCAATTACAAACTACAGCGTACAAGTGACATGTGTAGTGTTTACTCAGAGGATGTGCTTGTCTTCATTAAAAACTTGTAACAAGGATGATAAGACATTGGATGTATTGAATGATAAAGAAAATGGAATTCAAATAGCTGAGATGGTTGATGACGAAAAATACTCAGAGGAAACATTTAATCAACGCCTTTGAAATACTCAACCAAACTCATAGTTTTAAATATCAATTATACATATTGTATATTTTGTATTTTAATGTATCCAGTGTATATAAAAAATACCGATATTGTATATATTTTTCAGTTGAAAACTTAATGTCTTAAAATAGTAAACCTTATATATATTCTATTGAATAACACACCACATTGTATGTTTAATACGATATAATATAAATGTTGTAAATCTGCCAGTTCATTTTGTTTTACATTTAATAAATGATGTAACAATGAATAGAGTAGATAAAAGATGTTATAGGTGTTTGATATGTTAAAACAGACCTAATGTTCACAAAATATGGTTCTACAATTTGAAAAGGGTGGGCAAACAACTTTAGGAATGACACCTAAAAATGTTTCATGAATCATATATTTAGCTCCATAAAGGAGCCTGGTTCCCAGCCCCATACACAATCCACCTGTAGTAGCCATTTAATCACAAATTTCCGATCATATTATAAAGTTGTTTGACATTTCACGGCGAAAATCGACAACTCGAATTAAAAACACAAATATGTCAAATATAAAAAAGAAGATGTAGTATGATTGCCAAAGAGACAACTCTCCACAAGAAACCAAAATGACACAGAAATTAACTCCTATAGGTCACTGTACGGCCTTTAGGTGTCATACCACCAATTACTGAAAGTAGGCCTACTCGGACAAAACATAGTGCATTTGATGTCATTGTTCACCTAAACTTACCAACACATTTGCAGAAATGAAACTTTTGTTGAAAGAGAAATATATTAAGACCATTTTGAGCCATAATTTACCTGTCTATGAGTTTGCATTAAAAATTGAGGATTAATGCGCTCCATAGTACACTAATTTAAGATTTCCAGAAAACCAGGGGTTATTTTTAGTGGTACCTCCTTTCGGAAGCTCTCTTCTTTCTTATATGATTTTGAATGTATGTTGAAAATTGGCATGCAGAAAGGTTACACCTGTATGATTCAGGATATACCTAGTTTCTATGAAGTTAAACTTAAGGTAAAATATTTAGAAAGCTGTGAAAATTGCAAAATTTGGTTGAACAGATAGGGACTTTTAATTGGTGGTATGACACCTTTAAGCGAAATGCGGTGAAACATCAAAATCAGAAAACAATTGTTTTTTTTTTTGTCTTAACTGATCATTTGAGATAATAGTAGCCACATATATATATCAATCTTTTTGGGGTCAAAATGTAACATATTTCAAATTTAGAGCTTAAAACTTGAGTTTGTGCTATTTTTAGCTTTTCCCATCCTGACAATATGCTTTTATATAAAAAAAAATGTCCTAAATAATGTTATAAATGCACAGAAAGTTATTCTGTGGTGTTAAACATTGAAACATAGGTTGTTTACTACCCCCAAACAAATTTTGTCATGCAGATTTAATGAAACTATTTGATTGTTACCCCTTATATCATTGCGTCATACTATGTACTTGGCAGATAGCATAGCCTAATGTAAACACTGCAGAAACTCTCAAAAGTAGCATTTATTATTCCAAATGAAATTTGTATATCTTAAATTTTATTAACTGATGTTAATAAACACAGTTAAATTACCATGACTGCACTTTTGATCAATTTTTAGTACTTTACTGACACCAGATGAAAAAAAGGGGGATCAATATTCCTTGACACTTCAATACCTTGGAGTTTTTACTAAATTCATTGCAAAAATTGTGGAAAGTCTTTCAAGAAGTAGAACAAACAAGGAAAAATCAGCAAAAACTGATCTTGATATTGAAAGTTTATGTTCCTGTAGCCCAAAATGAAATTTCAAGTATTTTCTATCAAAGTCATACATTACAGTCAGCTTAAATTGAGCTGTGAAATTTTTAATATAAGTCGCATAATGCTCAGATAGGCTGTTTTTAACTACAAATTGACTAAGGATTAAGAATAATGGAAAATTAAAGATTTCTAATCAACTTTTTTGTCTCTTTAGGTGTCATACCACCAATTACTCCCTCAAATTTAGAACGTATGTGAAAGTAGGCCTACTCGGACAAAAAATAGTGCATTTGATGTCATTGTTCAACTAAACTTACCAACACATTTGCAGAAATGAAACTTTTGTTGAAAGAGAAATATATTAAGACCATTTTGAGCCATAATTTACCTGTCTATGAGTTTGCATTAAAAATTGAGGATTAATGCGCTCCATAGTACACTAATTTAAGATTTCCAGAAAACCAGGGGTTATTTTTAGTGGTACCTCCTTTCGGAAGCTCTCTTCTTTCATATATGATTTTGAATGTATGTTGAAAATTGGCATGCAGAAAGGTGACACCTGTATGATTCAGGATATACCTAGTTTATATGAAGTTAAACTTAAGGTAAAATATTTAGAAAGCTGTGAAAATTGCAAAATTTGGTTGAACCGATAGGGACTTTTAATTGGTGGTATGTCACCTTTAGCCATGTGTATATCCCATAGCGCATAGCCAGCTATAAAAGGCAACTCTTGTTTAGCTTGATCATATATTCGTTGTTTGGTTAATTGTAAAAATGAACTATCCAAACAAAGTACCTATTGGTTGTCCCAATAATAATTAATACCAAGATCATTTAACATTGTTTTAATACAAGTTGCCCAGTTTTTACATTTATTGCTATTTGCTACTAGTTCTTTGAAACAAGACTTTATAATACAATTTTCACTACCGTGAATTTTAGTCCATACTTTGAGCATCCTAAAATTTCGCTCATGTAACAATGGAAATCTTCCTAATTCATAATATACCATTACATTAGAAGTGGACCTCTTGACACCGAAAAATGTTTTACAATAGTCCAAATGAATTTTTTTCTACATTTGGTGCTCTATAACCCCAAACTTCACAACCATACATTTAAATACGGTCAAGTCCTATCTAGATTACTCTGTACATAAGTTAAAGAAGATGCAGAAATGTATGTAGCTTTATAAACATTTATTATATCATTTCAATGTAAAATACGCAAAAAAGAAAACGTTTTCTATACTTGTACATAATATTATATCAATATTAGTTCCCCGATGTTAAATTTCAACTGGCCACAAATTTGCTATAAAAAGGGATAAAAGGAATCGTTTACAAATCACACAATATAAAAGACTATACATCACCATCTACACATGACTTCAGTGTTTGTATGTCTCACATTTGTTTAATTAATTAGTGAGAAAATAATAGGATATGAAACGAAATGCTTACTCCGCAAGTCTTTTATATTATTTTAAGTACCATCAAAAGACAAGAAAATCCGGATGAACATATTATAATATGTGAGTATTTTAAAAAGTATATGAAAATGACGATAAGAATCAGCAATACTTGATCCCTTAAATATATATACAATCTCAGTTACTGAAAATAATTGGAAATGTCAGTTAAGCAAATAAAGAACGGGATGAATGCATACAATTTGAGATTTCGATAACAGGCTTGCAGCCTTAAAATCATTCATTCATATATTAAGGGAGCTACCATTTGATTTTTTTTAGGGGAGCTAGGAAGAAAAATGATGTCCTGGATTTTTTTTAGGTGTAATGTAATCTCTGTCCTGTATTTTTATTTTTCTCTGTATTCCACTTATCCTGACCTTTTTTTAACATGATATTCTGTCTTTTTTTTTTGACAAAGTGCTTCATCCTGCCTTTTATTTTACTAAAAAAAAATTCTGACTACCTTTTTTTAAATTTCATTCTAGCCCACCCCGACTCCATAAAAATCATATGGTAGCTTAGTTTCGCATATATTATAACTTGTTTACGTACCTCACAGGTAAATCATACTTAATACAATTTAACTTGCTAAGACGACCGTGTAACTTCGCGATATAACTGTAACTTATACATTAAATATGCGATTGCATTTTATACTTTGTGTTTATCTAAAAGTAATAAATGATCAAAATCATATTCAGTGTATTCAGACATTATTTAAAGCACTTATGATGTATATTTACTTGTATCTCATTATTTTTGTCCTATATTTCGAAAGTTCATAGTCACTGTGTTCATAGTATTTGATGAAACGCATACCGCTTGCCCTGATATTTGAGTGTCGTTGTATTCCAACATGGCAGTAGGAAAAGAAAAATGCTTGAAGATTTTAAAAGCAAACTGTTTGGTACTTTTGACCTTAGTGGGAGCTGCAGTTGGATTTATTATAGGTGTGGTTATTCGGAATACAAATCCGACGGACAGCACACTCATGTGGGTTGGTAAGTATATTACAGATACTCTTGTATTTTATTTGACCCATGCAAAACAAAAAAACAGTTTTTCATGTTTTTGACTAGCTCATTTGTACAAACCTTAAGCTAGCTTTAAGCTGGGGTCACACATTCACGATTTTTACTGCCGTCCTTGACAGGACCATTCCCGATTAAAATTTGTCAAAAGTCTGATCAAGATCCTGTGAAACGTGGATGGAAATTCGATTTGTATCTTTCGCCAGGTAAAATTCGACCGAGTCTGTCACGACTGCGTCCCGATTCTACTGAATGTAATCCGACAGAGATCAGATAGTGACAAGACAGTGAACCGACGCTGACGGACGTTATCCGTTCGAAAACTGTCGGCATAATCGGGATGATCAGGTACTGTCGGAACGTAATCCTATCACGGTCCGCTCTATGGCATTGCAAACGGCTTTGTCTGGTCTCAGTCGTATTGTATTCTGTTATTGTCGGGACTTCTCCAAATCATTCCCGTTCCACAGGACACCGTCCCGAATACACAGAACATTGTTAGGAATTCGATCCGATACAGCAGAATCTGTCACGACATAGGAACGATTGTAATCCGACTAGCCAAAATCGGCTGAGTTTCCCCGAATGTTACGGGACGCACCTAACTGTCGGGGTGCTTTGCCGAACTATTCGGACCCTTCCCGACCAGTAGGAATCTGTTACGAACTAAAACGACTGCGTTCAGACAACAATAGGACATTCCAGATAATTGAGGATACTAATCCGACTTTTTCACTTTTCGTGTCGTATCGCTGTCTGATCTCAAATGGGAGCAATAATCGGCAATGTGTTAACCCCGCATTAAATAAAACATAAAACAGATAGTTATACTTTATCATATTCATTGCCTCAACTTGTTTTTACTCATTAAACGTTGCAGCTTTTGTTTTATCAGTAATACGTTCACCAGTTGAAGCCACGTCCTGCATATTTCACAACTTTACTGTATAAAGGTAGAATAATTAATGAGGCGACTAATATAGCATTTGGCTTTTCTATGATCGTATAATACAGAATAGAATATATCAATCGTTTGACCAACAAAAGCATGGTAGTGACCAGTAAATTTATCAAAAATAATGGCTTTAAGTAAACTTGTTCTAGAAGGTTACAAATTCAACACTGCAATTAGATCTATGAATATTGTTTTTATTTGCATAACTATTGAATTTGTTATCAGTAAATTAAAATCGAAGTTTTTATGTTATATACATATGCACGTTAATGACTGTACAATATGCCGGTACCTGTATCTTGGCATTTCAGAAGCTGCAGTTTTTTCTCTGACTGTATATGACGTCTTTACACTAAATATATTTAGGAGAAAACTGTATTGTATTTTAAGCTCCTACGGCATCAATTTGAGATTTGATGACCGCAAATACCCGTTTACTGGCTCCGCTAACGCGTCGCCAGTAAACTTTATTTGCGACCATCAAATCACTAATTGATGCCGTCGGAGCTAAAAATACAATACAGTTATCTCCATTCTAATGAAACTGACAGAAAACAATCTCAAATCATACATTTAAAGTTTGCCGTACGTCTGCGGTTGCGTGTACATTTTCATGGCAAAACTTGCCAATTGATGCCATGAAAATTTATAACGTTGTCCAATCATATTGAACGTTACAAGCGATGTTGCATTAGAATGGATGCTTGATGTGAACTGATTGATTTTTTAGTCTTAGATACATACTTAGTTGTTATTGGCTTCGAACTAGCTGTCAGTAACTGCGAGTACTCTCTTATCTTTAGTTAGTGTCTTTTAGTTGTTGGGAATATACTTACCTACCACATTTTCTCTGTGTTGTTGTTAGATGTCTTCTATTTGTATCCATCTGATGAGTTCAGCATTTTCAACTGATTTTTATAGTTAGTTCTTATATTCTAGTGTTGCACCACTGTCCCCGGTTAGGGGCGGATTGGCGCCTTCAATCGAGCTAAACCGCGTCGCTTTTGGTATGTGCCTATCCAAAGTTAGTAGTCAGCTTTTATAACTGACTTTGACGGCCATACAGCGACCTATAATTATTAACTTCTGTATCATTTGGTCTCTTGTGGAGAGGTGTCTCATTGACAATCGTACCACATTTTCTTATCTTTATATTTACTGTTATAGATTTGATTTAACTGTTAAATGATTTAAATAATTTTCAAAGTAATTTTTCTTCTCATCTTTAGAACACCAGCATCTGTCCCTGAAAGAAAACAAAATCACGTATTTCTTAAAAAAACAGTTTTCTTCTCGTTTTATATATTTCAACTGTTTCCTTGTTTGAAACAAAAAAGTTATTTCCGATATATAGATCTTTCTAATTGTGTACTTATTTTGATTTTAACTTTGTGGCAGATCTTTAGCAGTCGCATATCAATTGGTTTTTTTTTAGTTTTGTAGTGACATCTTAGAGCTTGACATATACATTGTGTTTTGGGGGCGGATGATACCTTCCTCCGGGTGCGGGATTCTCATGGTCTTTTAAAAAACTATTTGTGGCCTTCGTCTGTTTTCTGCTCTTTGGTCGGGTAATTGTCTCTTTGACACATTCCTTATTTCCGTTCTCAATTTTATATAGTATATAAACTATGTTCCGGACAATATGAGTATTTTGACCATACGCGTATGGTCATGACCATATGGGTATATACTCATATGGTCCGACCATACGCGAATGGTCGAGGTAATTAAAAAGTTTACAGGTAACACCTAACTCTTCATAAGGTATAACCCTTATAGTTGTCACGTCATTAAAAAGGTCATTTCATTATATTATAATAAAAAAAATATGCAGTTTCGTGCATTTAATTTTACTCACTAGTCAGTATAGTAAACACATTTTATACATATAGTCATTATACCGAATTGTTGTTACGAGTGCATGGCAATATGTCGACCTAGGTAGATATTTCCATAATTTCTTAATTTTTAATGACTGTTACGGAATTTCCTTAGACTTTGGTATCACTGCACGCAGCTGATAAGAAGGCTAGCCTTTCGCTCGAATGCACATGGTGTAACTGCAAAGGATCGTGCACAATCAAGACGTGCAAATGCAGAAAAAGTTATAGTACCGTGTGGAAGTAAATGCCATCCTAAGCTTAAATTTAAGAATACAATTCGCCGATAAAAACTAACTGGCATCAATATTTGATTTTAATATAGCCTTTGACTTATAAAATTAATACATTTTCATGTAAACATCATTGGTTTTTTTAGATAAAGTTTATTAATATTTGAAAAAATACCGTTATTGTCCAAATACTCATATGGTCCGGAACATATAAACACTTGTATATTCTTAAAGAAAAGAAAATATATGTTGACCTTTATACGACCCTTTTGTTAGTGTATCCCTGTGTATCTACCTTATGAAGTTATATATCATATTTTGTAGAACGAAATTATACACCAATACCGAAAAAAATACAATCATTTGAAATTGCTGACCTTTCAAGCGAGATACTTTTTTTATTCTAATTGCAGGACTTTTAAAAGAATTAAAACATTTAAATTTCTGGGCAAACTAAGAAGTGAAGACGATGTCACTTCTAACATTTACAAGTTATATACTATATTTTAATTATTTCTCAACAAACCACATTACGTTGCATATAAGCATGTTTTCTATTTAATCAAAACGAATCAATATAGGCTAAAGCCAGTAGTTTCTGAATATTTCAATTACATGTTTAATTAATCTTTTTCTATTCTCAGTTTTAATGTGCTTATTGATAAAACACAATCTTTCTAATTTTACTTATTTTATAGTGCACCTGCTATGATCTTTTTATCTAACTGAATTAAGATTTAAAAATTTGTTTACTGCAAATCATTGTCTTTGTCAAACCTACAAATTTTGGTAGGCAGTCTATACATTTTTAATTGTATTTCAATTATGATATATGTACAGAATCTTTTCATGCAGTGTTATCGCGCATCTTAAATTTTATTTTTATTATTAATAATTTGATGGGAGGTCATCTTTCAAATATTGACGTATGGCGAGAGGGTGTATGAAATTCTCTCACAATATATCCATTAAAAATCAAAACTTTTGCCTTGACAATCACATTATCATATTAACGATTGCTCATGTTAGTAGAGCGAAAATACGTTTATGAAAGATAACTAAGCATCCAGTAAAAAGGGTGATTTTATGTTTAAAACAAAAAATAAATTGAAAAAGCGTTTTTCCTCCTTGAGCGTACTTGAAATATCCAGATACAAAACGAATAACAAATTATAATTTAACTTTACCTTTTGTTTAAGGTATCCTTGGAGAGATTTATCTAAACATGCTGAAAATGATGATAGTTCCTCTGATAGTGGCTTCAGTTATAACAGGTAAGCAGGTTGAATGATTGTGGTTAGAGGGAATAATTTTAGAGGAAAAAACGAGGAAAGGCCCCACACAGCAGCAAATATTTAAATAAAAAAAACCAAATAAATGACAACTACGTCCTAACGAGGTTTTTGATAGGCAATAATTTCAAAAAGGATTTTTCAAGAAAATATGACGGGGTAAATTATTCTGGTGATTTTAAATGGATATTTATTTGTCAAATATTTCATTATGTGTGTCTTCCGTAGTATGGAAATTACAGTAAAAAACTTTAGTAATATAATTATCAGATTGATTATAAAAGAGAGGCAAAATATACAAAAGGAACATATACAATCATAAACTGACATGGCTTAAATGGAAACGAATCACAACATAAAAAACTAAAAATTAGAAACCCGAACTCCACTAAATTTAGAGGGAGACATCCAGTGCTCCAATAGGATAAGCAGATTCTGTTTCACATATGACACTTGTTGTGTTTCACATGTAACTACACAACTGATGATAAATCTAATTCGGTAGGTCATATTCGGGGGAAAGGGGACGATATTTTCGTTACGACAATTGGACGATCACGTCGTCATCTGCGAGACAGATATTCATAACGCTCGTGATGGGATGATATCAACTTCACGACTTGAAACTCTTGGTTTTATATCTCCCTTGTGCTCAGCGACAATCTATCAAGGACATACAAGCACTTGAATATCGTATCAACAGGGAGATATATATATATACTCCATATACAGGCGCAGCTGCATGAATGTTGTTGCATAAAAAATAGAAAGTTCAAAATTGGGAAGCTGAAATCATCCCTTTAGTTTTGTTTTCAATAAATAAATGTAAGTCAAGATATGAGATAGACTTTACTGTATCTGTTGTATCCTTTATCTCAACATTGATGGAATAGATGCGTTTAACATATATAGTCACCAAATTTTATATTAGTTAGTGAGTGAGAGAACACTGTTTTTATAGCGGAAAGTGAATTAAAGGCCTAGGATACTGCTTACTTATTTTCTTTCTTCCTAAGTTCCAAGAGCATCTATTTATAAATATGTTATACATTTCTACTTAATTGAAAAATATGAAAAGTGACATGAAAAATTTGCTGAAGATTTTGATCGACCAACTGTTTAGGACTTACAGCTTAGTTGTGTATGATCAATCTGATATCCATATAACTACTATTTCATGGTTTAAATGCCAAAAAATGCAACTTTGGCATGGATGATGCACTTTAACGAAAACCCTTTAATATCAATAGCCTTATCATTAGAACTATGATTGCCAATGATAAAACTTTCCACCAGAGACAAAATGATGTACACGTTAGCTGCTATAGGCCACCGTGAAGTCTTCAACAATAAACAAATATCAAGATATAAAAGGCCTGACAGGACAATTGTGAAACAGATTCAAACGGGAGATAAATATGCCTGCTTAAAGTACAAAAAAATGACAAAATAACATATATGATATACAGCAGCAAACGACGAATACTGAATTATATACTAAGTACTCATAACTAAGAACAGGTACATACATAATGTGGTACATGTACATCACTTTTCTGAAATTTAATTCATTTCACATTGTCATTTATTTGATTAAACAGGAACGGCTACCCTAGACCCTAAATCAAATGGGAAAATTAGCTTAGTAAGCTTAGGTTATATTATGTCTACGAATTTCCTTGGATGCTTAGTTGGTAGTATACTTTGTGTGATCATTCGACCAGGTAAGATCTTTATATTCAAAGGCAATAAATACTTCAAGCAAATAAAATAGTGTGTAAAAAACAACAAAAACACAATCACAAAGCTGTATAAATTATACACTTGTTGATTTCTAATGAACATATAAACAAATGTACTTTACATTTATTTGAGTTTAGTACAGTGTAGCTTGTGTACTTTTAATCGTTCCTTTCTGGTAGTTATGGATAAAGACTTTTCTAAAGTATGCCACACTTTGATTAAATTGTTACCTCTTTCAAAATCTGTCAGACGCTTTTCATTTCAAATTTTAAAGACATTCAATTTTGATAATATTCAAAATGGTCATAAACAAAATAAATACATCTTTTACACGTCACAAAGCTGTTACCTCTATTAAACCGATACAAATCTGTTAGCTATGATCTTATTTGTCATTTTATATGTTAACTTTCTTTCTTTATTTTTTTAAGAATACTGCGACTCTAGTGGTAAAATACAGTCTATAACAGTATTTTCTTGTTTAATTTCAGGTGAAATCGCTAAAACAGAAGTTAAAGCATTAAACTCTGTTCCTTTAGAAACGGAGGACATTTTCGCTGATTTACTGAGGTAATATAAGGAGAGAATTATACTTGCTCTTTTTATAACGCTTTTTATTATTGACATTTAAATGAAGACAGGAATTCTTACAAGTCGAAAAGATAGTAATAAGGTTTGTGTCGACTTATACACACTTGTATATCCTATACACCATAATTAGCAGTTCGTTTAGCCAAGTATGTAAAGGCTAGTTTAAAAAGATAGTTTAAGAAACAAATGTGAGATCAGTTGCAAAAAGTAAGAGGATACAAAGAAAACAGTCAGAATAATTAAAGGAGCAGAGACAACTCTATTACCAAATATAAAAAGAAGAGACGAATATACTACATTAAACTAACGATTGAACAACGTAAACTCAATTATAACAGGATACCAACTCAACTCAATAGCGACATGAAAATACGGATACTGTTTGTTTTAAATTGTTTTGTAATAAAACTTTAACGATCATTTGAAATAAAGGGGTACATCTGTCTCATTTATATTTCTGGTCTTTGTTCAGGTACACTTTACTCAGGTACAACTTTTCATTTCAGTTACTTTTGGTCGTCAACTGCGCATTTCGTTCAATTAAGTTTTAACTATTGATGATATTCCGATATATACAAGTGCAACATTTGAACATTGCGAAATAGACTCGCCATAGATACAAGGAATAAATTGTGTATATACGACAGACGCACAGACAGTCGTCTACAAAAGACACATCAGTGACGCTCGAATCCAAAAAAGTTAAAAAGGCCAGATAAAGTACAAAATTAAAGAGCATTGAGGACCAAAATTCCTCAATGTTATTCCAAATACAGCTAAGGTATTTTAAATTATAAACATGTTACCTTTCAACGACCTGACTGAAAATAACATACCGTATTATCATTATTATCTTTATCAACAGTGGTAGTGTTGATGTAACTGTAATTGTAAAGATGTATACAGTCATTTGAAGGCTATTATCTATTTAATTTATTTCAAATACTAGTAGAATGAAAAAATCTTCTTATGATCACACTTTATTTTTAACATTGACACCATACTTGATACGAATGAAACTTCAATTATTTCCTTAAGGTGTAATATTTATGGCCTGTTTATCTGTATAATATAAGAAACAAACAATAACTAGAATGCAAGACAACTTTTAATGACTATGTTAATGTTGGCTTGAATGACCAAATGTATTTTGTGTTGTTGGGTTAACGTTGGTGAAGCATATCTGATATCTCATTGTATTGAAATTTGCAAATGTATTGTTTCATTAAGAATTGACAGTTATGTTTCATGTTTATATCACATACAATGTCTGTTTAGGACAGCTTTTATGTAGTTTCTTTTCATCAAATATTTGGGTTTCCTTTTACAGAAACATTTTCCCTGACAATTTGATATCTGCAACTTTTCGCAAGGTAAGTTATTGTTATCATTTCAGTATGAGTTATCTTGTAATGTTACAGAAGCGTTTCCATCATCAAAAGTTCTACAGGTCATGTCAACATGTACAACTAACACATGCATTTATATAACTTATTTTTCTAATATACATTTTAAAAACTATATAAAACTTTTTACTTTGAATGATTTGATACTTTATTAGTTCGGTTTAGTAGCTGAGAAATAACCGATCTTAATATTGTACTTTGTAAAAAGAAAAGGGTGCTTTGTGTTGTCCCTTTATAACGTTATATGCTAGCGGGGCATCATCTGTGTCCTTTTGGACACATTCCCCATTTATTTATTTAGAAGCTACTATAAATTAATATTAATTTTAACCATGACTGTATGCTATTTGATATTTTAATATTTTATGATGTATTTAAATGAGTAGTTATTGTTGCAAACTCCATTAGAAATTTGAATTGGGATCATTTTTGGAATAAGGGAAAGGGGGAAGACTTGTACATGACATTTTAAGAAAGAAAAAAAGGTTGATTGAACATGATTTTGTTGCTAGCCAAACCTCGTGCTTTTAAATATAACACTACAATGGCAACATAACATTAAATGTCAAAACCATCATATCACGTTCGACATCTGTATTTTTGGTCTATTAAATTGTATTGAGGTTTCAAATAATTTAAGCAGGATCTGCTTACCCTTCCGGAACATCTGAGATCACCCCAGGTTTTTGTGTGGGGTTCATGTTGTTAATCTTTAGTTTCTATGTTGTGTCTTGTGTAATATTTTTTGTAAGACATGGCGTTGTCAGTTTATCTTTGATCTATGAGTCTGAATATCCCTCTGGTAGTTAACCAATTTTTTATGGTAATATTCTTTATAAAGCACAAAGGTGTCAGTAGTCACCTCAGAAACTTACAAAACCTTTGAATAGACTTATTAAGAAGGGATATAATTACGATACTGTTGTCAAGTAATTAAAGATTGCATATTTTGGCGTTAATATTGATTCACTGATAAGGTCTTTGCATCGGAACTAAACACATTATTTTTAAAAACAGTTGTTGGCATGACACGGGTTATGTTCTTCTCATATATGTTATGATGGTATGATACTAAACCCCTAACGGGAAGGATTGTGCCTGATGTTCATATGATGAAATCATAATCTTTCAGTCAGTTTAATTGAAGTCTGGAGCTGGCATGTCAGTTAACTGCTAGTAGTCTGTTGTTATTTATGTATTATTGTCATTTTGTTTATTTTCTTTGGTTACATCTTCTGACATCAGACTCGGATTTCTCTTGAACTGAATTTTAATGTGCGTATTGTTATGCGTTTACTTTATTACATTGGTTAGAGGTATAGGGGGAGGGTTGAGATCTCACAAACATGTTTAACCCCGCCGCATTTTTGCGCCTGTCCCAAGTCAGGAGCCTCTGGCCTTTGTTAGTCTTGTATTATTTTAATTTTAGTTTCTTGTGTACAATTTGGAAATTAGTATGGCGTTCATTATCACTGGACTAGTATATATTTGTTGAGGGGCCTGCTGAAGGACGCCTCCGGGTGCGGGAATTTCTCGCTACATTGAAGACCTGTTGATGACCCTCTGCTGTTGTTTTTTATTTGGTCGGGTTGTTGTCTCTTTGACACATTCCCCATTTCCATTCTCAATTTTATTCGCCTCTCTTTTTTTTTTAAAAGGTTTATGATCATCTTGAAACCGATGCAAACCCAACTGTTAAAGTAAGAAAAATTAAAAACAATACTTTATAAATTGCATGTGTTCGGAAAGTACATGTCAAAACTGTCCAATTGTATTTGTATGCTATGGTCCTTTGCATTGTGTTAAAATTTCAAACGATTTGGTCAAGGAGTCCTTTAATTATCATCTGCACGAACGGACGGACTTGTAAATCCCTATATACCTGCTCTAAGTGGCAGATGTATAAAACTACAGACCTATTTTTGGTTCTTCCATCATCGTTCACAAAATATAACCGGAAATACAGTTACATCATCAGACAAAAGTTATTCTACTTGTTAAAATCTATCAAAACTATTTAATATTTCCTATAAAAATGTGATGCATTAACATCAGTAGTTTGCGTTGTTTAAACATGTAAAAACTACTTTGGGTATATTCCAATGACCCTTAGGCACATGAACAAATATAATTTTGTATATGATTACTGCATGTGCGACGCTTGAATCGTATTACATATATATAAGTTGTTGATTTGCTCAATTATCAATAAAATAAGATGTTGAACACTAACGGAACTATAAGACAAAAACACAAAAAGTACGTAAAAGAAATATATTTGTTTACTCTCACAATATTCACAGTGGAGATTTTATCTTTATATAAAAAAAAGATCACCAATTGAGAACGACCTAGAAAAAACACCCTTTTCCTATGTACCTTTCATATTAAAACATCACAGGAGATGAGCATTTCATTCTAATTAATATTCTTGAATCTTACAAACCTTCTTAAATTAAAGGTAAAGAAGACCTCAGATAACACATTAATTTTTATATAAGAACATATATTATGTATATGACTTCCATGTATTCATTGATATCTTATTAAAGCATCTAAATTGGCTAATTAATCTGACAATCTAGGCGTTATAATGTCGAACATTTTGCCCATATATATGCATTGATAAGAACACATAGTAAGTAGGTCTACGTATGTCTGTCCTATCATAGAACATAGTTGTATATGTTCATATAATCAAAGGCGTAGGGAAGATAGCTTTTTACCTTAAAAAAGATTAATATGTGGATGTTGTATCACAAACTAATACAACACATAAAGAATGTGAAAGGTAAAGTAAAACAAAAAAAACGGTAAAATAATATTCAAATAACCTCTTTAATTTGTTTTCCTCGATTTAAGCATCCTGACTTATGCATCTATTTATTTTCCCCTCTAAATCAGTAATCACTTCGTCAGATGATTCTCACAGAGTATTTGCCTTAACTGCCATATAAGTGACGTTTGGTCTTAAACTTATATAATTTTAATAGTTCCAATGTGCAAGCATATTTTTCTATTTCCATTGATATCCCAGAGCATCAAAGGTTACTGACTTAAAGTAAGCTAAACAAGAATGTGTCCAAAGTACACGGATGCCCCACTCGCGCTATCCTTTTCCATGTTCCATGGACCGTGAAATTGGGTAATTATCTCATTTGCCATTAACAATAGAAAGATTATACTATAGAGAACATATGTACTAAGTTTCAAGTTGATTGGACTTCAATTTCATCAAAAACTATCTTGACCAAAAACTTTAACCTGAAACTCTCACTTTCATTTTCTATGTTCTGTGAAAATTCTAATTTGGCTTTAAAATTAGAAAGATCATATCATAAGCAACAAGTGTACTAAGTTTCAAGTTGATTGGACTTCAATTTCATCAAAAAATACCTTGACCAAAAACTTTAACCTGAAACTCCCACTTTCATTTTCTATGTTCAGTGGACCGTGAAATTTGGGTCAAAAGTCTAACCTGAACGGACGGACGCACAGACGAACGGACGGACGCACGAACGGAGACACAGACCATAAAAACATAATGCCCCTTTACTATCGTAGGTGGGGCATAAAAATCACATTAAATCCTGATGCCTTTTATACTATTATATGGATATTCTGACAAAATAAAAGGAAAATATAAAGGTATTCATTATTTTTGTTTTATTCAATAATAAAAAAAGCAATAACTTAAACTGTTATCTCTGTGTTTAATATATTTTCTGTGACTTCTTGATTATCTTCAGACAATGCCGATTTGCTTAGTTCATAAGTAACAACAACACAAAGAGCATGTGAGAATAAATTAGTTATTGATCTACATCTTTCTCTACAAAATAAAATGTATCATAAGTAAGTTAAATATTAAACAATAATCTAGACAAAAACAACTTGAATTGTGTACACAATATATGAAAACGACTGTGAATAAACAGTGATTTTTGTTTTGATTTTCGGCGTTCGATTTCTTCGGGCCTAAGTCCTTATATTGCTTTAAACTCTTTCTGTTCGAGCATACATTGTAACTGATGCGTCTTTTGTAGACCAAATGTCTGGACAACCCAATTTTAATGTGGTATCAACGATGAGTTTATTTCATATCTTATAATAACAAAAACGTATGTTTCCTCACAGAAAAATTTAATAAAGTCACATTGTTTATGTGACTGTCTTAAATCAGGAGCCTGTGATGCAGTTGATGTCGTTGGTTACTGTTTGTCATAATTAATAACCAATAATGGTTTAAGAATAAACATGATAAATGTAGCAGTTTGTTTCGCTTTTGAATTGTTCCTCATGGTATGCTAGAGTTCGTTATCATGATTATTATTTACTTTGTGGTGTTGACTGTTGAAGGCCACATAACGATCTATGATCAGTAGTTGTTTATATCCTTCCCTTTTGTGGTTGATAGTTACCTCATTAGCAATCGTGCGGCATATTCTTACTCTTATTACAATTAAGTTACTTACAATAGCCAATCAAATGCATATAATAAGGAAGCAGCCTCTGGTGGTATATCTAATGCTGTTAGTATGATAATTATATTGACTAGACTGGCACCAGTAACTGGTGGGTTAGCTAATGCTGATATCGTTGATAAAATACTACAAAATTAAGATTTCGAACATAAACAAACAAAAATGCATTAAAAAATTTAGAAACAATTCAAATCTTATTTTAGACAATAAAGTTAGCAGATATATTTTATTCATTCTAAAATATTCGAACATCGGTAAATACAGGTTGCCTTTAATATGTGTTAACATAACCATTAACTATTATATGCGTTAAGGCAATGAAGATCATAAATAAATTCAATAAAATTCCGTTTGATCACCTAATATGATTACGTAAACGTATTCTCTAACAGTTCTCAGATAGACCTAAATACAAATCAATCTATCAATTTATAAATTCTGGCAAATGGTCGTAATCTTTCTTGGAAGTCAAACATACATTTTAAAAGAATATAATTGGGTTTTTATTTTTATTTGTATGTTTATGGAGAGCAATTTTACTATACAACTTCTTACCATACTAGGACAAGTCTTGTAAATGTTAGTTCCATTCCAACTAGTTGTACAACAAACAAACATGATATGCTGATATAAAGACATGTGCCACTCCTACCTATAGACACTGACACAGGTACGACAAACCTGGTAACTCTTTTGTCTAGTTTGTTAATCACTTCCAAGCTGTGCAATGTTTCAGGCATAGCAATGGCTCTGAAACAAAACAAAAAAGAAGCATCATCTTTTTGATCTGTTTTTCTGTGTTGACTGGTAGTGTAATAGTATATACTATTCATCTTCATTGATTCAATTGTATTGTTAATTGATTGAGTGTTGTTTGCCATTTACAAGTGTGTCCCTCCAATTCAGAACACAAAACATTAACAATTGAAACCAGGGTTCACCGAATTAAAGGTCGAGAACTTGAACCGCCGTATAAAAGTAGATGATATTGAGAGGGGCGGACATTTTGGACTGAAACAATTCTAATCAAAATGTTTTATTATCCCGTACACCAGTACGTACAGTCTTCTTTTTATTGAATTCCAAATGAAAGCCTCTGTGAGAAACTATCTCCCGAATATTGGGGAAAATATCAATTGCTTGTATCGGTAAATAGTTATCAGAGGTACCAGGATTATAATTAATTACGCCAGACGCGCGTTTTGTCTACATAAGACTCATCAGTGACGCTCATATCAAAATTTTATAAAGCCAAACAAGTACAAAGTTGAAGAACAAGGAGGATCCAAAATTCCAAATAGTTGTGCCTAATACGGCTAAGGTAATCTATGCCTGGGATAAGAAAATCCTCAGTTTTTCGAAAAATTCTAAGTTTTGTAAACAGGAAATTTATAAAAATGATCACATTATTGATATTCATGTCAACACCGAAATGTTGACTACTGGGCTGGTGATACCCTCGGGGACGAAACGCCCACCAGCAGTGCCATCGACCCAGTGGTGTAAATAGTTATCAAAGGTACCTGGATTATAATTTAGTACGCCAGACGCGCGTTTCGTCTATCTGTAAAAACTGGCAAGGCTAAGTGTAGGAACTAAACAAAAAGGGTGACACAAGCTTAAAGCGTAATAAGCGAATATCCTGAATGATGTTGAAAAGTCATGTGGACAATCGTAAAAAACGTATATGAGTACTACGTGTGCAACGCTTACAACGTTATAAAGAACTATAAATTGTTGAAGTTCCAATTATAACAAAAGCAGATGTCGAATATATATAGGATCTATATATATTGATAATGACACACCCATACCTAAAATAATATCTAGCGATTAATTTCACAATATTACCTCTTTTTCCAATTGAGTACGACCTCGCCAAAAAATTACCCTTGATCTCACGACTTAATCAAACACTAAAGCAGATGACCAGTACATCAGTACATCCAAATTATTATTTTTATCTAATAACAATAATTTCATTATTTAATATCAAGGTTACTTCAGGGAACACCGTTATTTACTTACGGATAGAGACAATCTTTTTTTATTTTTCTTTAATGTACAAATCAAGATATTTATATGCATAGATATTTTATCAGCTCTTCTACATTGGCTAGATTATCCGTAAATCAAAATTATCTTGTTGTTTATGTCTAATAATATACCATATATATGTAATGATGATAATACATATTCACAGTTATAAAGTCATTCATCATACGATTGTTTCAATAACACATTATAATAGTGCCTGGAGAAATAAGCTTTTTTTTTTTTTTAAATTAAGAAAAACATATGAAGATGGTTGATCACAAACAAATACAGCACCTAAAGAAAGTGATAAATGAAATGATAGAAACAAAATTAAGTTTTTTTAAAATGGTATGATGTAATAATATTGGTATCTATGTTTGAACAGTTGAAGTAAAAGTAAAATAACGGGAAAATATATTTCCAATTTGTAATCTAATCAGGCTTAACTAAAACTGTCATTGTGAAAAAAGTTTCAAATAACACTCTTTTTTTTACAAGTGAGATGTTTAACTTTAGCTAGCTATCAAACTAAGCGACGGATTTAGCTAGCTTTAAACCCAGGTTAAATCGATCATTTTCTACATAAGACAAGCCTGTACCAAGTCAGGCATATGGCAGTTTTTATCTATTCGTTTGATGTGTTGAGTTCATTCAGTATTTTTGTTATTTTACTTTTTTCTAGATTCAGCGGTACATACTTACGTGCTACTTGTTGCAAAAGTTATTAAGACTGGTTCGACCAGTGTGAAGAGAAAACGGAATGGATTTGTTCTGTATATGATAAAATAATTCAACGGGACAACTGCTAACGACCATAAGGCAAAACCAAGCAAGGCTGTAGCTATAAACATTCCCAAGTGCCTGAACTCGTCACTAGTATCGGCCGAGCTTGCTATTGTCCTTGCAAGAAGACTAGCTACTCCAACAGGTGTAAACCTTCATGAAAAAATTAAATGAACATGTTTACTAACTAATGAATTTATTAAATTTGTCACAATCTACATTCATAATTGTTTATTATGTCAACACTAAATTAGGCATTATTAATATTATGTAATCAGTTATTCTACTTTACGTGAGCTGTGGTTAGAACGCTACTAAGCACATAAAACGTCATATGCTGGTCGTTTTGAAAGTGTTTTTGTTTCTTTCTTTGACTTTGCATTGTTTTTTTTATGATATTCTGTTTTAACATAATTGTTTCTATATATTAAATCTGCAAATAAAATTTAAAAAACAAACATATAAAATATATACGATTTATGTATATAAGTTAGTTTCCTTCCTGTTTGTTATAGTTGCTAATGTAAATATGATGGTCAGTCTATTTTGGACTCGACTTTTAACCTTAGTATACCAATTAATTATTATCTTACTTTACAAACGCCAGAAATAAACACACGAAATGCGTTATAGTAATTATTTGAAAATTTAACTGCCAAATAATTTTCGATATAAATATTCATGGCTATTTTTTTCCTGTATGACGTTGACATAAATAATCTCAAATCATTAATTTCTATTTGAAAAAAAGTCATATATAATACCAAATAAGCCATCGCAACATCTGTAGAATGACATAGGTAGCGGATGTAAAGAAGTTGTAGAAGGCTTTTCCGTGTTCCTTTGTTGTACTGGTTGCCATTCCAAATATACTGCTTGCTATTATCAATCCTATATTCATATCGTAAGACATAATATCAGTTTCAACGGATAACAGTAATTGAATGGGTTTGTTCCTTTACAAATTTTTAATAGTAATTATATATTTGTTAAAAAAAAAAGTAAGTAACTGTAATTTTTAAATAGAAATCATATATTTAAAAAAAAAAAAAAGAAAAAAAAGTAACCGTTGCTTTTGTTAAATTTTAAAATTCAATAATACGTCTTGATCTTGATTTATTTTTATTCAACTGTGTATTCGTCGTCTGTAATAGCTATATGATTTTTTTCCTGATTAGTTTTAATTGTCCGTTCTTCGCTGGATTTGGTACCAATCATTATTTCAGAGATAAAAAAGATATAGCACAACTTATCAAACCAATAATATTTTAATTATCGGAGCAAAGTCAGAAACCTTGTCTTTTCTTTTTGTGTCCCTTTTAGTCATATACTTCCTAACATTTACACGTATTCATACATCCCTAACATTCCTATCGAAACACATCCACTCACTCCTAATGGAGTACATGGTTTTACCGTTTGTTTTTATGTTGGGTTTTTTTCTCCATTTTTTACTTAATTTTTGTCTTCTTTCTCGTTATATATTATAAGAACATCGGTAAAACTGTTCCATTCATTTCAAATAGTTTGGTTTGGGCCTTTGTAATTAACAAACATCCTTTATGCGATGTTGATGCAGAACATTTGCTAGTGGTACTTTTTTTGTCATGTCCTTGTGCCTTTTAATTTTTCGTTACTCGGATTTGGTTGTTGACTATACGGAAAAACGAAACCAACAACCATAGCCAAATATTAAACAAGGTAACAGTTTTTATACCGATATGTATATATACATATATGAAAAAAATATGTAGAAGATGTGGTATGATGCGAATGAGACATCTCTCCACACATGACTAAATGATACAGGATTTTTTTAGCTTTAGGTCATGGTATGGCGGTGTTTCTGCCAACCCCGTTTCGATCAGTCTTCTTTTATTCCTTAAAGGATTTTTTTCCTACTTTTTGTTTTTAAGTTTTTGCAATTGATTGGTTCAATTTTCTTTTGATTTGAAGTATTCATATTAGTGTTTTTTCCTTTCGTAGATGAAGTTTTGTACTCTTATTTCACGGCTTTAAGGGTGTAGTTATACTTGAATGGTATCTAGCTTTTGATAAATGATCGACACTGACAAAGGTTATTTGTTGTGCTGATATATATTCATGTTTCAAACACTACTATATATTATGAATAATTTAATTTCATTATGTACGTGTTCAATTCTTAAACTTGCATAATATTTTTCTGTTTGCATTATACATTTCTTTCTAAAATAGATGACATTAACATTTGGAAACAGTCTTTGTGAATTATTTCATTTTAGAAATATTCAATTATTTGTCGATAGAGCTTCGATTTTAAAAAAAAAATTAAAAGATTAAAATCTAAAATCTTCTATACATACTGACCAATTATATTTGTACCATTTGCAGACCCTAGTATTTTTTCTTTTTCTTTAATTATTGTTATAAAGCTTGATTCATTTTTTATTAGACTAAGATTTCTTTCAGCAATCCTGTATTGTGTGTGTGCCTTCAAAAAGCAAGATAAAGAAAAGTTAGGACAGAGGGGACACAAGACTTTAATTTCATATTTGAAATTTTTACCAATTTTGAAACGTTTGTTATGTCTAAAGGTACATTACGACACTGCACAACTTGAAAATGCTTTCTTAATGATAGGAAGCATAATAACTGGACCGTGTGATTGTTTGATTCTTTTGTTGGGATGTATCGTGTTGTGTTGTGTTTTGTGATCCATTTCGTCTTCTTTCGTTTCTTCATTTGAATGTATTGTGGTGTGTTTGTTCATTCGTCATTGACTAGAGGTATAGGGAGGGTTAAGATCTTACAAAACATATCCAACAGCTCTGCATTTTTTCGCCTGTCCCATGTCATAAACCTCTGGCCTTTATTAGTTTTGTATGTTTTTTTGGTAATTTATTTTAGTTCTTTTTTATGTTTCGGAGTTAAACGTGACGTTTATTTTCGATTAACTAGTATACATTATAATTGTATAGGTGCAAGCTGAAGCAAGCTTCCAGCTGCGGGATATTATCGATGTGTTAAAGACCTATCGGTGATTTTGAACCTTTTTCTGCTCTTTGGTCGGATTTGGTGTTTTTTGACACATTCACCGTTTCCAGTCTCAATTCTCAATCATATTGTCGACAAGTTTATTTTCTATTACGATACTAATCGGCATGCATTGTACATTTCGAAATAAATACGTTAAAAAAGCTTTTTTTGCAATGTTAATTTCAGGACAAATCATTGTCTGTGCTCCATTTGATAAAAGTGTTCCTCTATAATGTTTAGTTTTGTTTAAACAGTGTTTGTTTTTTACGATCGATCATAACCTCACCAGCTAAATGTAAATCTTTTTGAGTGTTCTGTTTATGGTTTTTGACTGTTATGCTTTAAAACATTTTTATAGTTTTTATATTCGATATTATTCTCGAACAATCGGTATCATACATAGTTTATTTCCCATTTCAACCAACAGATGATTATACTACCATGTAATACAAATAAACAAACCTTGCCACAAAGGGACTTGGCAGTTACTTTGTTTAAAATATAGTTAGTTAGCTGGTTACGTATATCTAGAAGTTGTTTAGTGTTCTAACTGCATATACTACAAGGTATGTATTATGAAAATATTATAACAAACAATATACCTGAAAAAAATTCTCACCTGTTCAAATGTCGACACAATAAGATTGTCAGGAAACACATTTCTGTAGAAAGAAAAACAATATCATACATATGAAATTAAAGAATAAGTTAAATAAAAAATCGCGGGAAAATGCATTTGGATCACATATTGACCATCTTGAACTAAGTAAGTATACCTTAAAAGATCGGCAAATATATCCTGTGTTTCTGTACTTTGATCGTGAACAGTGGCAAATTCCTTTGATATATGGACACTTTTTCCTGCAACACATGATCAAATTTAATCATTTAAGTCTTATACAAATATCAATATGCATATGTTATAGTACTTAGATGTGGTATGGACTCATTTGGTGGAGAGTTGTCTTATTGACAACTATACCACATTGACGAAGAAGATCAAAAAGTTAGCAACCATAGGTCACCGTATGGCCTTTCACAAGGAGCAAAACACATACCTCATAACATTTTGTAACATACCGTATACATTTAATGACAAATGTAAAACAGTTTGAATAAGCAAAATAACGACTCGATCTATGAACAAAGCAAGAAATTAAAAACAAATATGATATACAGTGTCCTTCTATGTTGTGATATTACACTATTATGTCAAGTAACGTTGAAGGTTGGTACCTATTAAAACGTTTAAACCCGATGAGTTTGTTTGCACTTGTTCTAAGTCCGATATCTGATGTTTAACAGTCGTTGTCGTTTCTTGATGTGTTACATAAGTGTTTCTCGTTTCTCATTTTTTATATTGATTAGACAGTTGGGTTTCCCGTTTGAATGGTTTTACACTAGTCATTTTTGGGGCCCTTTATAGCTTGTTGTTCCGTGTGAGCCAAGGATCCGTGTTTGAGACCGTCCTTAGATCCAAAATGGTTTACTTTTACTAATGGTTACTTGGATGGAGAATTCTCTCACTGGTACTCATACTACATCTTCGTTATCAAAGTGAGAGTGTTAGCGCTATAAAACCAGGTTTTGAAAATGCCTGTACCAAGTCAGGAATATGACAGTTCTTGTCCATTCGTTTTTTTATGCGTTTTGTTTTTTGATTTTGTTATGTGATTATGGACTTTCCGAATTGAATACTTTAACTAATGGTTCACGAAGGGTTAAAATTGGCCCTGATTTTTTTATGTTTTTTAACTTGGGTCGAAATATTCCAAATTTCATATAGAAATACTTGTGATAATACTATTAAAACAAGATTATTTTTTCTGGCACTTTCCTTTACAAATTATCGAGCTATGACCCCTTAAATAAACACAATTTTAATATTACTTGTTACACTTACCTGATATCCTTACATTATGGATTATCTTTCTGGTATTTGGTCACATCTCGCTCAAAACGCTTGACTGATCAAGAATTCAAACCTCTCGGTGAATCAGTCCAAGCGTGAGAACCCCTTCAGTATTCTTTCCGGCGAAATCCAAAGCGGTCACGTTTCTTTATTCGTCAGAATTAACGTGTCTTTGACACAATTTTTGCAATTTAAGTTTTTGTATGCGTGCAAAAATGACGGAAGCTACCGTTCACCACACGCTCAGTGAAGACGAGGTATTTTCTACTGCCAGCAGTCCAAAGTCGTCAGTGGCAGGTGATACTCGGGATAAAATGGCGGAGCCCAAAGCCTCGAGAAAGACCAGTTCCAGTAGGTCCAAGAAAAAGGACGAGGTCGAGGAACTGAATAAGAAATGGGAAAGCCGTTTCACACAGATAGAAACCAGGTTTGAAAAATATTTTGATTTATTTAGTTCAAACGATGGTATAAATATAAACAAGGATACTGTCACATCAGGTGAGCAGAGACCTTGTCAGAATCAATCTGAACAAGATAGTGGCTCTTCAGGAGCGCACAGACTTGTTGAGGATTCTAACCATGAACATTTTCCAACAGATTCAGTTCGTGAAAGGGAAAATGATGATGTTGTATCTTTGGCACCAGGTCATAGAGAAAGACATGACATAGGTTTACTTTCAGAAGATGAGTCTTCTTTAAAAAGTGAAACTGAAAATCCTCAAAAATCTTCATCAAGATTTAGTAAATATGTGAAGGGTAATGAAAGTGATTCAGATGAGAACAATAATGATCACTTAAAATCTTTATTTGGGGATGATGTTAAGACTAAAAAAGAGACAAGCTCTGGAGGTCTTATTCTTGACAAAAGTCAAATCGATATTTTATCTGGTTCTTGGAGGTGTAAAAATCCAGAAAGGTTGACAGCCTATAATGATGAGTATAGACACAGTTTTCCTGTTCACGAGAAAACTAGTGACATTTTAGAAGTACCTAGTCTAGATAATATGGTACCTGATTTATTAGTGAAAAAACATGGTGCTAAAGCTTATGCAGTAAGCCAGAAAAGCAATTTATACAATCCTTGTTTAAAATCCCTTGAAAAGTTGGCATATCAAGGCCAGGTAGCTGCACGCATGGGGATAATTACTACAGCATACACCCAACAAGCTTTGGGCAATTTGTTAAATACTTTGTCAGAAAATGAAGTTAATTTGGATAAATCTATCCAACTAGTAAGAGACATATTTGCAATGTCTACAAAATCTTTGGACCAAGCGGCACGGGCTGATGCATTTCACCACTTAATTCGTAGAAAAGCTACTTGAGAGGACACAGGTCTTAATGATATTAAAGAGCATAAGCATCCACTTGTGTCGTTACCTTTGACAAAGTCAGGTGTCATTGGTGACAATATGGAACAAACTCTTAAAGACAGGGTTGACAAAAATAAACAATTAAAAGAGTTACTGCCTGAATTACATGTGAATAAAATTTTTTCAGTGAAAAGGAAAGCTACAGGCAATCAATTTTCTAATGATTGGTCTAAGAAACCAAAATTTGACAATGCAAGGTTCTACATTCACAGGTGCAAAATCTGGTACACAGCGTACAGTGCAAAGAACTAGTACAGTAACAAGACCAGATAAAGACGACAAGAGTTCTGGTACAACAAACAATTTTCGTCGCTTTAACAACCTATTTCATGCAAAAGGGCAACAAAAGAAATGACTATCAGAACAAGGTAAGCAACTTTCATGTGAAAATGTTGCTTCCAGAGATACCTGTAGGGGGTCGTTTAAGTCTATTTCTAAAGGAATGGACAAAAATAACAAACGATCAGTGGGTTTTATCAATTATAAAAGAGGGCTACAAACTGGAATTTCATCAGTTTCCTCCAAAAACAGGAGTAAAAATAACTTCTGTTCCTGCAAAAGATTTAGAAATTTTACATTTAGAAGTAAAAGAACTTATGGAAAAAAGCGCTGTAGAATATGTTCCGCAAGCGGACATTCTAAACGGTTTCTACAGCACATTTTTCCTAGTTCCGAAAAAAACAGGGGACATGAGACCCGTAATAAATCTAAAGCCCCTCAACAGGTATCTCCGAAAACAACACTTCAAAATGGACTCTATCAACAGTCTTGAATGTAGTAAAACAAGGGGGTTGGGCAATATCTCTCATCTAAAGGACGCATATATGCATATCCCTGTATTTCAAAAACACATACAGTATCTGAGGTTTTGTGTAAAAAACAGCCCTTGCTTACAATTTTCAGCTCTACCGTTTGGTCCAACATCAGCTCCTCGAGTTTTTACCAAAGTAGTATCGGTAGTAGCTGCACATTTACGAGCACAAGGCATCAGACTAGTAGTATACCTGGACGACTGGTTTCTAGTAAATCAATCATCTCTCATGTTAGTCCAGGATCGAGAGATAGTGTTGAATCTTCTGGTAAAGTTGGGTTTCATAATAAATCTAAAAAAATCCTCTTTAACTCCAACACAGAAAATAACATATAAAGGTGCATTATTCCATCTGGATTTAGGAATAGTAATGCCAACACAAGAAAGAGTGTTGAAATTACAAAAAGCAGTCAAAGAAATGAAATTGAAAAAACATGCAACAGCCAGAGAATTTTTACATCTACTCGGAATTATGGCTTCTTGCATAGAGATGATTCCCTATGCAAGACTTCATATGAGACCAATTCAAATTTTTTTACTGAGTCATTGGCGCCCCACTTCTCAAAATCTGGCACTCAATGTTCCAATTACACAATATCTAAAATCTCATCTGATTTGGTGGTCAGATACAGCCAACATTACAAAGGGCAGATCTTTACAACACTGGGAAACTCATGTGACCATAACAACAGATGCTTCTACATCGAACGGTTGGGGTGGTCACATGGATTCCCTGATAGTCCACGGGACTTGGTCAGAAATACAGAAAACTCAACATATCAATTGTCTAGAGTTAGAAGCTGTACTGAAAACAATACAACATTTTCTTCCTCAGTTGAAAGGGAAAAATGTACTTCTGCGATGCGACAACTCGACAGTTGTACAATACATAAACAAACAGGGTGGCACCAAATCAATTCAGCTTTGTCAAAAAACTTGGGATTTGTTGAAACTCCTAATAGAACACAAATTCAGATAAAAGCAGCACATATAGCAGGCAAAGCGAATGTGTTAGCAGATCTTCTATCACGGACAAAAATAAGACACACAGAGTGGTCTCTTCAGGAGACTGTAGCTCAACAAATTTTTGTCAGGTTAGGCAGACCAATGATAGATTTGTTTGCGTCAGCGGAAAATCGCAAAGTGAAAATATTTTGTTCATGGTTTCCACACCCGGAAGCATATGCAATAGATGCTCTATCCATACCATGGGACAATGTAGTCGGGTATGCATTTCCTCCGATCTGTCTAGTACCGAGAGTGCTTCAACACATGAATCGATACAATTGCCAGATAATTCTAGTAGCTCCTCATTTGCCAAGGAGACACTGGTACCCAGAACTGCTAAAAATGATATCAGATTATCCCATACAAATACCAGTTCAAAAAAATCTACTACATCAGCCAAGAACAAAAATATACCATCCAAGCCCAGAAATATTCAGTCTGGTTGCATGGCCTCTATCAACAGAATTTTCAAAAAGGAGAGGCTTTTCTAAAGAAACTAGACAACTCATGTCAGCTTCTTGGAGAACAGGAACTCAAAAAGACTATTCTAAAAAGTTCAAAAAATTCTGTGGCTGGTGTAGTGAAAGGGAAATTTATCCCTATTCTGCCTCTTTAACAGAAACTGCAGATTTTCTTACAAGTCTGTATACCAGTGGTCTCCAGTATAGTACAATAGGGGGCTACAGATCTATGTTAGCAAGTGTTTTACCACCAGTCGAAAAAATACCAGTAGGTCAACACCCATACATTATTCGTTTATTGAAGGGTGTTTTCAATTCAAGGCCTCCAAGGGTCAAACTACTTCCTGAATGAAATTTAGATAAAATACTTGAGATGTTAAAGAAAAAGCCTTTTGAACCAATGAAAAAGGCTGAACTCAAGTTTATCACTTGGAAAACTGTATTTTTAATTGCTATCACTACTTTCAGGCGTTGCAGTGATTTACAGGCCTTACGTTTGGGAGATGGAAATATTTCTGTACATCGCAGAGGAGTTTATTTTATTAGAGAAGGATTGTCAAAACAAGACCGTCCTGGACATTTTGGTGCTAAGATTTTTGTACCTGCTTTTGATGCAGAAAAGCTTCTTGACCCTAAAAGAGCATTAACTTACTATTTAAAGAGCACTGACAATTTTCGTGATGAGAACAGACAAGATAGTAAATTGTTTTTAGCAATAAGCAATCCACATAAGCCAATTTCAAGTCAAACAATTTCATCATGGATTGTGAGTACCATTCAGATGGCATATAACGACAAAAAGAAATCAGTTAAAGCTCATTCGACAAGAGCTATTGGTCCTTCTTGGGCTCTTTATAAAGGTGCATCAATGAAGAACATCATGGAAGCCGCTGATTGGAGCAGGGAATCCACATTCACCAAATTTTACTTACGTCACATAGACCCTCATGTTTTATCGAAGTCAAAAAAAAAAAAAAGAAGAAAAATACATAAAATTAAAAAGAAGAAAAATGTGTACAGTTTTTAACTTGTAATATAGTTTGTACAGTGTTGGAACTATTCATATCCGACGAGATGCGATGCAAGTTTTTTAATCCTTTGTGTGTGAGATGAAAGACATCTATTTAGACTTTGTATATAGTGTAATATAGTGTACATTATTTGAACAAAAGAACTAGTCCACCGCTTGAGTTGGTACTGCTTTGGAATCTAATGATATCCATAATGTAAGGATATCAGGTAAGTGTAACAAGTAATATTAAAATTGTACAATTTTGTTCACAAATTGGAATTTTGTGAACGTAGTTACACTTACCTGATATACTACCCACCTCCTCCCCATTAGTAATTCTTTCGGCAATCTGTTTGGATTTCGCCGGAGAATACTGAAGGGGTTCTCACGCTTGGACTGATTCACCGAGAGGTTTGAATTCTTGATCAGTCAAGCGTTTTGAGCGAGATGTGACCAAATACCGGAAAGATAATCCATAATGTAAGGATATCAGGTAAGTGTAACTACATTCACAAAATTCCAATTTGTGAACAAAATTGTACAATTTGTAATAAAAGGTCAATTTTGGTACTTTTTCCCCATAATTCTAATTGTTTTTGGCATAATTTACTTTGTCCGCCATCTCCAATCCAAAAAGCTTTTATATTAATAAAATCTATATCAACATTGGAATCTTTTGGTTACAACACGTTTTGGATCGTTGGTGGCGGCCAAAGTGTTTCTGTTTGAAAAATGCACAAAATCATCATATTTTGACAAAATGTCCAAAATGGGCTTACTTTGGAGAACATTATGTACTTTTATGAAGACAACTGATATATTAAGCATTTAGACTTTTGAAATAGACTAATTTACGAACCAGAATGACAAGCAAATGTAAAATGTAAACGAGGGGGAAATTAAGGTATATCAAATATATGATTGTTGTACCTCAAACCGGTGACCTATAGTTGTTAATGTCTGTGTCATTTTGGTCTCTTGTGGACAGTTGTCTCATTTGCAATCATATCACATCTTTTTTTTATAGTACCTTTCATTTATATTCAACAGTTTTGCAAATATGATCGAACTTATTACACCACCTTAGTCACTTTTAAAATATCCTTTTTTATTTACTAATGTTCATAGGTGACCGCATTTGTAATAATTAATCAAATCATAGATTTCTTCTTTTTGTCAAATTAAGAATTGCACATTATTTGCTGATGAAAAGACAATGAAAAAACGCATTATTTAAATATTCTATTTTCTTTACTTATATGCATAGTTTACCTGGTTCTATTATTACACAAAGGATGCAACCTAAAAAACTTGGCAGAAAATTACACACCATTGTAAATATCAAACAGACCGCGCTTATTTTACCATTGGCTTTCAAGTTGAGGGATGCTGTTGCTAGAAATATAAAAAAAGCACAAAAAAAGTTGTTATGGTTCACAGTACAAAGATGCTCCACTCGCACTATCATTTTATATGTTCAGTAAAATCTAATGTTGCATTCAAATCAGAAAGATCATATCATAGGGAACATGTGTACTAAGTTTCAGGTTGTTTGGACTTCAACTTCATCAAAAATTACCTTGACCAAAAACTTTAACCTGATTCGGGACAGAGGGACAGACGAACGAACGGACGCACAGACCAGAAATATAATGCCCCTATACTATCGTAGGTGGGTAATAACAATCTTAGGCAGGCTATGAAAATGAAATAACTGTACTGCGTCAACACCCAAATTAAGTGTATTACAGTACAGGTGCATAACATCAAGATCTACTTGTTTCCCAACTTTGAATGTAATTCTGTAAATAGAACTGTCCTACATAATATAGTGTTGCCTTCAGTTATAAATATATTGTCAAGTAAATAAAAGAAAATCTTAGTCTCAAGGATAATCGAATCCCATCAAATACATTAAAATTTCATATTCCCTAAAAATATAGTACCACACCGAGTCGTTTAAAACTACATTAAACGTACTGTGAAAATGTAGCGACTCACAATGAAATACGTTTGTTCAAATAAGAAAAGTATTCGATTTACTGGTCGATATTTATCAATTTTCGTCATACCCAAGATAAAAAAAAACAAATTTCTAGTTTTACTCAAGATTTGGTTACAGGTTTCTGGTTAACTGAATGTTTTGTTTAGACAGGTTTCTGGTATACTCAGAGTTAAACGCAGGATCTGGTTTAGACATCTATATGGTGTACTCAGGGTTAGGTCAAGAATGGTGTTTAATATAGTAAGGGTTCGGTTTATACAGGTCTCTTGTGTATTCATGGCTTGGTTAAGACAGGTTTCTGATTTACTCACGGTTTAATTTTGACAGATTTACCATTTACTCATGGTTGGGTTTCGACAGGATTTTGGTGTACTTAGGATTTGGTTTAGACAGGTTCTTGTGTATTTAATGTTTCGATTATACAGTTTTCTGGTGTACTTGTGGCTTGGTTTAAATTTAAGGTGTTTACTGATTAATATGGGTTTCTTGTTTATTCCCGGTTTGGTTTATAAAGATTTCTGATTTCCTCGGTGTTTGATTTAGACAAATTTCTGATTTTGTAGGGTTTTGATTTAAACAGGTTTTAACTTATTCGTAGTTCGGTTTTGGCCGGTTTTGAGTTCATTTATGGTTGAGTTAAGATAGGGGTCTGATTTACTCATGGTTATTTTACGATAGTCAGGTTTTTAGTCTACTTAGAGTTCGGGTAAGACATTTTTTAAGATTGTCCAGGTTAAGTTTATACACATTTCGGTTTAGACAAACAATTTCGTTAATTCAGGGCTAGCATTTGTCAAGTTTCTTCTTTATTCCGGGTTCGGTTGAAATTGGATACTCAGCCTTTGGTTCAAACATGTTTTAGTTTGCTTAATGCTAAATTAGGAAAGATTAAACAACTTCGTAGTTCAGAATTCTAATGGCAAATTACGCATTAAGGTAATATCAAGATAGTACCGTAGATGGAAATGGTAGTTCAAATAAATATTGGAATGGATGAGTTGTTCTTGGTAGTGAGACGCTTTTGTTTTCATTTTGCAAATGCAATGGACAGAGTGTCATCATAGTTTAAATATTTAAGAACTCAAATCTCAATTTTCTAAGTTATCGTTCTTTTTAAATGTGTTGTGCTTACATCTATTAGTTAGCACGTTTCGTTGTCTTCTTTCTTACATGTACGGTTTTGCTTGTCCCCTGTTACTGTTTTTTTTATTGGAACAGGAAATCATGAAAGATTACTTACCTGTAATTATTGAAGAAACCATCAACGGAACAATCATCATTTTCTGCATACGAATGTACATTTCCCCCGGTATTCCTGAATAGAATTTCATTAAATACTAAAAAGTAAAATCACAAAAACACTGAACTCCGAAGAAGTCTTATATCTAAGTCTTAGGGGACGTATATTATGATTAAGCAATACCCTCTAAGGGCGGATGCAAGATTTTTGAAAGTGGTCGTAATTCCAGAAAACGAATGAAGAATTTAATGATCAATTTGATACTAAAAAATGATACATTTTCCCATCAAAAGCTGACGTACGCCCTCTATCCCCATCCCCCTTTTGAATAGGTCATTGATATTGCAGGATAAGTTGCTGACAATTAAGTTGCATGTACATGACTGTATTTATATAATTGTATAACCTTAACATTACGATGTGCAAACACTTTTACCAAAAATAGAAATGTTACCATTTATAAACCGTACACAAAATTTTATTTAAATATTGGGGTCATGAACAATAGAAATTTCTTCTTTCAGTACATAACGGTAATTTGATACAACACCTATGTGTTATCAAGCACTTAACTATCTAGTAATGTTATTCTATATAGCATACATGTATACTATGGCACCCGAACACATGTAGAATTCGTGTTTGTACATCTTTTCAATGAAATAATTTTTTTCCGGAATTAATTTTCATAAACTGAATGTGTCTTACAATTGGTATTTATTATTTCAAGCATTCATTGACAAATAATCCATACACTGTATATAAACAATTAGAAAAGACAAATATCTATACTATTAAACGAGAAGACCTCATTTTGTGTGTCGCTTCTCTTGCTTCCACAATAAATTCATCATCATGCCTCTGTGTCCTATAGGTACCATTTATAGTCGCATTTGTCATCCATTCGTATGATTGTTCAGTTTGGGTTATTTGCGGAGAAAAACGGGAAAATTTAGGTGTCATACCACCAATTACTCCCTCAAATTTAGAACGTATGTGAAAGTAGGCCTACTCGGACAAAAAAAAGTGCATTTGATGTCATTGTTCACCTAAACTAACTAACAAATTTGCAGAAATGAAAGTTTTGTTGAAAGAGAAATATATTAGGACCATTTTGAGCCAAAATTTACCTGTCTATGAGTTTGCATTAAAAATTGAGGATTAATGCCCTCCATAGTATACTAATTTAAGATTTCCAGAAAACCAGGGGTTATTTTTAGTGGTACCTCCTTTCGGAAGCTCTCTGCTTTCTTATATGATTTTGAATGTATGTTGAAAATTGGCATGCAGAAAGGTGACACCTGTACAATTCAGGATATACCTAGTTTCTATGAAGTTAAACTTAAGGTAAAATATTTAGAAAGCTGTGAAAATTGCAAAATTTGGTTGAACAGATAGGGACTTTTAATTGGTGGTATGACACCAAAATGCATCCGGATATTGTACTTTGTACTTTGATATGACAAATACTATGAAAGTGTATTTTCATTTTCAAGTTAATTATACACGGCGGGAACAGAGTTTATTAAATAGAAAGGGTCTATATAATATGTCAATGACCGCGGTAGATCGATTAGTAAACTGTGAATGGATCTATAGTAAAAAGCAAATACACTTTAGGTATAGTAATGAATGTTCATAATAACGCTAATACACTTTAGGTATAGTAATGTCATAATAACGCTAACGGCATAATTGAAATAAATAGAAAAACCAAATATTGGAATTTTTTGGGGAAAAGGTGGAGGGATGGGGGGAACAGTTGTCCTGTCCCCAAGTACCCATAACTTTTGATACCTTTCCTGAAATTTTCCAGTCATTAAATCTTTAACAAAAATCATCTTGCAACACTTTACATACTTTCAATCACGCTCTGAATGCCCACGATTTCGCGGGTGTGTTCTAGCATTTATCATCTTTGCTTAAAGTATTTCAGTTTCGGTTATTTTGAGAAGAAAACGAAAATAAATGCGTTCAGATATCGTTTCCGTCATCGGAGTGACTTCTGAGAAATGTAAAAGATATCCGCTGCCCTTTAGGCCTGTTTTAATATTAAACATAATTTGCATAAGTACGTGTATTTTCTATTTACTATCAATTCTAATAGTTTACTATCCACGGCGGTGACTGATATTCTGTATACTACATACACATACTATGAATAAATTGTATTTGCTATAATTTACTATAAATTTCAATCATATATATCAATGGCCGGTTATAGTAATTATAGTATATATATGTATGTTCATAGTATACAGAAAACAGAAGGAATAAAAATCGGCATTTGGAAAAAAGGGGGAGGGCAAAAAAATGGGCCCAGTCTCCAAAGTACCGTTGACTTTTGATACCTCTCCTGGAATTCTCCGTTTAAAATTTTTATAGGATAGATTTGTTTGTGTGTGTTAGGATGCTTTTTTCATTCAACTAATAATATGTGTTACCATTAGAAAAAAATCATGCAAAGCTACTGCTTTTAAGACTATTTTTCAAACTCAATTTCACATATTTTTTTTTCTAATTTCACCATGCATCATAAAATGTGCAAAGAACATGCTTGGCTACTATCAGTCATGTGAGTCTTGTGATTTAATATTATAATGACATGTATAATACTATTTACCTATCCATAGTAGAGTATCTTTCGTTAATGTCCATTTCCTTAAAGAAAATCCAACAGATAAACCAACGGCTCCACCAAGTAACGTAAGAATTACTAATAAATTAGTATTCAAACATTGCTTACAACTTTGTGCCATGTTAGACAACAGATATCTACATATTACACAATCAGCACTACACGCGGAAGCTAAAAATAAACACTAAGGGAGGTACCATTTGATTTTTATGGGGTAGGTGGGGGGGGGGGGGGGGGGGGGGGCTAGGATGAAATTTGCAAATAATAGGCAGGACAGGAGTTTTGAGTAAAAAAAAGGCAGGATGAGACACTTTGCAAAAAAAAAAAAGGCAGGATGACAATTTAGGTAAAAAAAAGTCAGGATAAACTAATAAAAAAAAAGGCAGGACCAAATAGAGTGAAAAATAAAAAGGCAGGACAGAGATTACAACTAAAAAAAAATGCCCCCCCCCCCCCCCATAAAAATCAAATGGTAGCTCCCTAACGACGCTGTGTGTATTATCAATAAAAAATGAAGGTATTGATCTGACAAACAAATGTAATCTAAAACTGTTTTATAAATCAATATTACATTTAGTTGAATAAATATGTAGTTTGTTATACCAGGATGCTCGTATTTCCCTCTCTTTCTATATCTTTTAAGACCTCTTTTAATGTCAAATTGATTTTAAAATTTTAATTTTGATATTCAATTATTTAGAAGCATTCAATGCATATGATTTTTTTCAGCGTTTAGATTGTATTGTATATACATAATATTTATACATATTTGCATAAGAAGTCTGAATAATTCAGTGTTATGATCAGATTTTTTGTAAAAAGAGAGACAATTTTTTATTCACTTCCTGTGTATTATGTACGTTTGTAGACTTATAATGTTGCTTTTTTTGTTTTTCTCTATTATGATTATGAGCCATTAATTTATTACATTTATCTTATAAAGTTATTCATTTTTTCATTATAGCAAGTTATTGAAAAAAAAAGTACGTTATATAAAATGTTTGCGTAAAGAGACGATTGATATTTAAAAAAAAACTCTACGCAGGTTTTGCTCCAAAATATAGAATAATAGCATATGCTGCTTTTTATGTTATTTTGGCTCCGTAGTACTCCCTAGCGGGGCTCCGTAGTTTTTCCGACTTAGTAAACATACTCAAAATTCTGCTGAAATAGAAAACACAGTACCTTTATCTTTTCTAAAACATTGACAATTTAATGATATACGACTTAAGTGACGATTAAAGAAATTAAATTTTTAGATCTCCACAGTTTTTTTATGGGCGGGTAAAATTGGTAGAACACACAGTTATATATAATATGAAACTTTTTATATATAAAGGAAACCTACGAATTAGGATCACACAAAAAAAAAAATATTTATCTCGTGATAATGAGAAAACCATACGCGATAAATAATCTCGTAATTAATCGATAATTAGTTACGAGATCATCATTGTTTTATCTCGTAATTACAAGATAATCATCGCGTAATTCCGAGATAACTATCACGTGATTTCGAGATAATTATTGTTTTATCTTGAAATTACGAGATAATTATCGCGTACTTACGAGATAACTATCACGTAATTACGAGATAAGAAGTTTTTATCTCGTAATTACGAGAGAACAATCGCGTTATTACAAGATTATAATCGTAAAACGTAATTACGAGATTAAAATTCATCTGGTCAAGTAGATTAAGAGGAGAATATTTTTGTAAAAGATTATAAGATTATTAATCTTGAGGGGTTAATTGACAATTTTGGTCATTTGACTTATTTGTAGATCTTACTTGGCTAAACATGTTTGCTGCTACAGTTTATATCTATCTATTATATTATTGAAGATGATATCTAAAAACTGGAAAATAATCATTAAAATTACCAATTCAGGGGCAGCATCCTTACAACGGGAAGTCTGATTTGTCTACAACCTTACCCTGTCATATTTGCTCTAAATATATAATGTGTATGATGTTGTGCTGTCACGGTGGTGTAGCACCAGTGTATTGTAAGTATGTACTTACAAATAATGTAACAAAACTTTTTTTTAAAAAGAATCAAATGTTTAATTAAATCGTTCAGCCTCTTGTGAACTGCTGTCCCGACCCAATGCTTACAATTAATATCCCAGTGGCTCTTAAACCACTTTTACGGCATAGATAAGGGTGTGACACTTATAAACATTCGAAACCATGCGTACATTCAAATTGAATATGTGTCTGTCTAACGCCAATACTCCAGTTGTTTTCGTTGGCCGCCGTACATCATAAAATTTTATGAGCTTAAATTTGACCAAAATTCTCTTTCATATAGGGTGTTATTGATTTTTTTTATAACTTTTATATATGTACTAACTACTGTACACGATATGACCTAAACGTGTAAGCCCACGTCGATCTCCTAAATATGTAAACATAGATTTATCTCTCCTTGAATACTAAACTTGTCCAAAATACCGCTTGTTAACGTGTCTGTAGGGATTCTCTGCGAGAAAACAATATCATTTCCGTTTTATTTAGAATGCGCTTCTTTGGTCTTTTTTTGCGCACTGGTAAATAAGTCTAGTCAGAGAACAGAAATCGTATAATTCTAACGTTTGTCTAAAAGTCGTCTATAAACACCAACTGTAGTTGTAGCGTCTGGTTGGGATCGTGTATATATTGCGAACGACTGTCACTGTGTCTAAACCACACCGGCAAAATTTGCTCGGACTCGATGGTATCTAACATCCGGCACAATGACGGAACACCAATAGACAAAAGAAAGGTAGGTTTCTCCTTATTTTTTTTTATTTTTTTATGATATCGAAGAATATATATACATATACAACTATTTTCTATTGTAAGATGCAATATTTTCTACAACCGTTCTATATTAACGGAGAAATAAGTCAAAATGCATGTCAAAATGACGAATTGAGTGAACCTTGCCTCGAAATTGTTTAATTTCTCGTTAAATTGTTCACATTGTACGGAAAGAAAGGTACGGGAAGATAGATATTGACACGGAGAT
Organism: Mytilus edulis; assembly: GCF_963676685.1. Lineage (NCBI taxonomy): Eukaryota > Metazoa > Mollusca > Bivalvia > Mytilida > Mytilidae > Mytilus > Mytilus edulis. The sequence goes on from NC_092350.1 coordinate 31,210,614, forward strand.
TGCAAATTTGGTTATTATGAGCATCTCCATAATTGTATCTCTGTGTATTGAACGAAAGAAATTGGTCATGTCAAAATGGAACTGGCCGGTTTCGTCAATGTATACAACCCGGTTTCGTCATAGATTTCAAAATGCATAACCCGGTTTGGTCAAATAAAAAAAAATCATAATCGCATTACATTATAATTGATTATTTAACCTCAGCGTTCAAAAGGAGTTGTGTGGGTCGTTGGAAAACAAGTTCGTTCACCGGACAACGGCTTATTATTTATATGAGTCTCAGATTCAAATAAATAATAAGCAAAAACTTGAATTCCTACTCTTGAGGCCCCTCATGGGGGGGGGGGTCCTAGTAATCACATAATCACCATTTTTTTGCCAATATAATCACATAATCATTAAATATTTGCTTATCTTTAGTAATCAAATAATCATAAACTAAAAATACAGTCCTAGGTAATCAAATAATCATGAAATATTTGGCTTAATAATCAAATAATCATTAAAAAAACGGCCAAGTAATCACATAATCAAAAACCCCATGAGGGCCCTCACTCTTATAGAACACAAATATTTTAATTTACTTTGCATTCCGAAATTTTTTAACAGCAGCTCTCTAAATATGCGTTTTCTATATGAGTTATGGGAAAATATGTTGAACATGTTTAAACTTGAAATTAAAGTTTACGGTCTTAAAAATCGAAACACACAATTGATATGTGATTTTCTCGCACAAAAGGATGGACACCTTTATAAGTAATCTAATCATTCTATGTATGTAATCTTTTCTACAATCGTTAAAAATAAATCTTCTTAAGGATAAACGTTGATAATAAGACAACTGTATATGCATGCATAATCGACATAGAAAATGAATGTAGGATTGCAACTACCATGCATTAAAATATTTTTTTTTTATCCCTTATTGTAACTATACTGCTATGTACAAATTAGTATAATAGTCTCAGGTCATCGACAAAATTCAATAACAATTATTTTGTTAACATTACTAAAAAAAACGAGTCTGTACTGTCGCCGTTGTGTTATGATGATCGTACACTGACGTTGGTCAATATATTTTGACAATATATACGGACAGACGGATTCAGTTTATTTCAAAGTGGACGTAATTCGAACAACTTTTATATACCGCCGTGTGGCACCGTTAAAGTCCACAATTCCTCTAAAGTCCACAACACCGCTAAAGTCCACAACAATGTTCTGCTAAAGTCCACAACGCCGCTAAAGTCCACAAAATTTCCGCTAAAGTCCACAAAATGACCTCCGCTAAAGTCCACAAGAAAACACCGTTAAAGTCCACAACAATAAGTTCCGCTAAAGTCCACAAAAAAGCACCGTTAAAGTCCAAACATTTTTTTTCATTATCAAAAGACAATTTTCTGTTTTTTACACCCGATATTATAGATCTAATTAAAAACACGGACTTTTGTTCTTAGAAAGTATCTCTTGTCAGCATAAATTCTATTTAGATGAATGAAAAAATTATAGTATTTTCTTTATCGATTTTTATGCGATTTTCTATCAATCAAACAGACAACATTTCTGAAAAGTTATCTAACTATTATACTCTTTTTATTCTTTAGTAAATATTTGTTCATCCACAAGAAACTCCAACATAGCGTTCTCTTTATGTATATGCTGGAGACATAATTTGGAGCCTATATTTGATATTTAAATTTCCTTTGCAATATCTATAAAACATTTATATATAAGTAAGATTTCCATTCAGTGTCTGTTAGGTTCCACAGCAGCCAAAACGGTCCGTAAATCTCAAAAATAGACTTGGATCCATCATGTTCTTTTTTGAAATCAAAATAATGATAAAGAATACCACACATTCATTCATTTTGTGGTGCTCAGCAAATTTCCATCACTCTTTGGTTTGCATATAAAAAAGAAGATATGGTATGATTGGCAATGAGACAACTGTCCACAAGAGACCAAAATGACACAGACATTATAAACAACTGTTTGTTTTGTTTTCAAAAAGGAAAATGAATTTGTTTCAGAATGAAAGATGAATTGAATAAATTGTACGCGGATGTGGTTCTGTATTGTGTATTATCCATGATGAGTACAAGTATAAGTTTTTTTTCAACAATGCTACATGTATATATATATATATGTTCCAGACAATATGAGTGTATCTGATTTGAACCCTTACGCGTACAATGTGGACCATATAAGTATACCTGAACGTATACTCGTACCGTATGAGTATACTCGTATGGTCTAGTATGAGGTCGACCATACATGTGCATTTGTCAAATTTATCAAGAGTCAGAAAATGAAATAAAAACTTTAACCAAATAAACTAGAGTCTCTAAAGAGCCTGTGTCGCTCACCTGTGTTTACTGATCCTTTGGAAATCATGTAAAATAAGGTTAAAATCATAATTTATAGTATAGGATATCATTTATATTTAGATACTATAATAATATCTAAGATAATAGCAAAGAACTTAGGGACAGCAACCCAACAACTGGTTGTCTGAAAATTTCAGGGCAGATATATCTAAACCACCGACAGATTTGCTCTAAATGCTTCAGTTTCAGAGATATAAACCAAAAACTGATTTTACCCTATGTACCATTTTAAGCCATGTCTGCCATCTTCGTTCGCGGGCAGGGTCATCGGACACATTTTTAAAACTATATACTCTTATGATGATTGACCTTCGGGCCAGGTGAGCTAAAAAGTGACGCTACATTTTTTAGTATGAAATTAAGTTCAAATGCTCAAATTGCAATTGAAGTTATGGAAGTACATACATGTATATTTTGGAAGGTAAGTTTTTAGAACATTTAGGAACGTTGTACTTCAAAAACCGATAAGCCAGTAAAGTAAAATGGTCAGAAGTATTTGTCACCTATAATTAGTTGTTATATAAATCATGAAATCTACGGATATTTTTCATAACAAATATTTAGGAACTTTTTCATGCGGTGCATTACGTTTGCGCGCATTACCATTACATTTGCGCGCAAAAATCATTACGTTTGCGCGCAGCTTTTGATTACAATTGCGCGCATTTTTTTGACAGGTAAACTCAGGTAAAATACAGGTAATAATACTTATTTGATTATAATTTGGTCAATTATTAACAAGTATAAGTTCTCATTCCGTTAGTGTTAGTCCCCAGCTCACCAACGATGAGCTTAAAGTGGGATTTCGAGAAAGATAAGTCCGTTTTATTATGCACAAGCACTAAATTCTAGAAAAATATAAAGGTAAAAATTCTAAAATGCTAAAACATACCTAATTGTAAAGGTTAAAGTATTGATAAATTCATTTCTTTACATGTCGGTATACATGCCGAAACTCCATGTTAGTGCCTTGGTGTAACTTTACAAACTAACTTAAGTTATTTACTAATTTTAAAAACGATCACTATTCGTTGAAACACTTTTCACTCTGAAATATTCGCAATGAAGTTAGATGTATGTCTTAAGCTATACGAGTTTATAATGATCACTTTATAATTTGTTTTAGAATTTAATATGAAAATATATAATTTGAATTAAGAAATATTTTCCAAATTAATAATTGAAAGTCATATTTATTATGAAAATAAAAAAAAAAATATTGTCAATTATAATTAATTTAATTTTTTCTTTATATTTTTACCTGAGTTTACCTGTAAAAATGAATGCGCGCAAATGTAATCAAAAGCTGCGCGCAAACGTAAAACATTTTAATCCCCAAATGCGCGCAAACGTAGTGCGCCCATTTCATGTAAGATTTTAATCAAAATTAATACCAATAGAAGCAGACCTCTCATAGGTTTATTTGTTTATTTGGTAATTTATCTATTTTGAAGCGTTAATTCTCAATTTCTGATGATATAACACAAAGTTTATATCTTATCCAAAAATTTGATTTACACCAAAAATGAAAAACAAAACTAACCGAAGAAAAGTATGACCAAATAAAAAAAAACTTGCCGACGTATTTGTGTGTTGAGAAATCCAGAACTAATAAAAATAAGTGTCTTTGAGCATTGGAGGGTGTGGATATAGGATAAAGACAGGATGTGGATATAGAATAAAGGCGATAGGAACGTTCATCTTGCATTGAGCCCGAACACCAACAATTGTTGAACTATCCCATAGTCATATTGATTGATAAAATGTACGTCACATCAAAGTTCACGGTATCGCTTTCAGAGTAAATTTCGTTTCTTTATTCTCTTTTAAAGATACTTTTTTTTAGTATTTTGAAAAGGCTAAATGGAAGACTAGTATGAAGTTTTAAGCTGAAACTTTTACGAATTATATAATATCAAAGAATGTTTCTGTTCTTTTCAATACAATTTTATTGGTTTAATACTGTAGAACAGATTTAGCGTTTTGTGAGTTTATAGAAATTAATCTTGTGAGTAATTTTACATGTGATTAAAACACTTTACCAAGATAAACAACTAGTGTATGTATATTTTCTTAAGCCCCATTTATGGGCATTGGTTTTTCCTTTTGAATGGTTTTACACTTGTAATTGTTGGGGACTTTTATAGCTGGCTGTTCCGTGTGAGCCAAGGTTCCGTGTTGAAGGCGGTACCTTGACCTATAATGGTCTTTTATAAATTTTAACTTGGATAGAGAGATGTCTTATTGGCACTGTGTCTCATACCACACCTTCATATATCGATCAAATCAGGTTTTGTTGTGACATTTTGGTAGAAACCCATTCAACGCATCGATATCTGATACTAATCGATAAAAATATAACTTAAAGCATAGAATATTTTCTTTTTTATTTGGAATTCATCATACTGGCTTCATTTTTCCGTTCTGAAAATCATAACAGAAATTAATAACGTTAAACGTTGGTTAAAAGTTTTGCGACAGGAGACCTTTGGGAATTCATAAACTTAGTATTTTTTTTGTTTAATGATATAATCAAGATTGTTGCATGCCGTTCAAATGTTATAGATTAGGAGGCACATTTGCTTTGTACATTAATTATGTCAAAAAGTGATTATATGCAAAGAATATGAGAAAAAATTTACTTGTTGAATGCAGTAATAATAAATAACGAATTTACAAACTTTTTAGAAATGATGTCCAAATTGGCCATCAAGATCAAAATTATAGAACAAAATCATATACCGATACTGTACTTTTTTCATGTATCAAACTGATAAAAAAAAAATACTACCGAGAAGAAAGGCCAATGCTTTGTATTGTACTAACGGGATAAAAATAACGAATATTATGTTTTTATCAATAAAAAAATTGGTGTTGACTTTAACGGTGCTTTTTTGTGGACTTTAGCGGAACTTGTTATTGTGGACTTTAACGGTGTTTTCTTGTGGACTTTAGCGGAGGTAATTTTGTGGACTTTAGCGGCAAGTTTGTGGACTTTAGCGGCGTTGTGGACTTTAGCGGAAATTTGTTGTGGACTTTAGCGGTGTTGTGGACTTTAGAGGAATTGTGGACTTTAACGGTGCCACACCGCCGAGCGAAGCGAGTCGAACAATATTTTGATTATTTTTTGCTTTACAAAACCGTTAAATACAGGAATCAATATAGTTTTGGCAACCAAAGGTGGGGTCGGGGCGTGCAACCTATACGTCATCTAGATTCGCCACTTATCTTATAAAGTGTATACCGAATTAAAATATTGTAAGAAATGAGAAAACAGGCACACCCGGGAAATGTTTATTATAATAAATGCCGAATATCAAGTTCTTTTTATCGATTTCTATACATTTTTTTCAAATATATATAAAAGTTATATAGCAATAATGATAAGGCAGACAAATATACAAATAAATCGACTTGGCCGATATCCTAATAAAACTTATTGACCTTTAATTACGAGTTTTTTTTCATTTCTTTGCGTTTTTACACGCCCGTCCCAATTTTGACAGGACGTATTATTGTATACACCCGTCTGTCCGTCCGTCCTTCCATCCGTCCGTTCTTCCATCTATCAGTCATTCGGTCCGTCCGTCTGTCCGTCTATCTATCCGTCTGTCCAGCATAAACATGTCGCACCGTAACTTCAGGACAGCTTATCTTATTTTCTTAAAAATTAACATAGTTATTTCTTATAATGGTCAAACGATCTGCAAACCTTTTAGTGAAAATCGTCAATGTTTGAATGCATAAATGTATTAATAATTGATAGTAAATATTGTAAACTAAGTGTATATAATATAGTATAGTAAATTAAAATTATGGCACAATCAAAACACATCCTTTTATTTTTCATCTTTACATACTACTATTATAAACAAAGAAAATATAATAATGTTACAAAATAATTAGATACCAGTGTTTGCTATTCAGTATTTATATTCCATTTAAAATTAGTTTGAAGTTAAGTGAAATAAGGGATACGCCTTTCATCAGGAAAATGTGTATTATCATAAAATTAACTATGTCCAAAAGTGCCCATTTAAAATAGATTTTAACACGCCAAATTTACTTTACAATAAATATATATTTAAATTCTCGAAAGACAATGTTCAGATCCATGCCAAAGTTTCTTTTCATAAATTGTTTATTAGACCGTTGGTTTTCCCGTTTGAATGGTTTTCTACTAGTAATTTTGGGGCCCTTTATAGCTTGTTGTTCGGTGTGAGCCAAGGCTCCGTGTTGAAGGCCGTACTTTAACCTATAATGGTTTACTTTTTTAAATTGTTATTTGGATGGAGAGTTGTCTCATTGGCACTCACACCACATCTGCCTTTATCTGTTAAAAAAAAAAACAAAACCGGGTGATTGTGTAGTAACAACATTGACGAAACCGGTTTATTTTAATTTGACATGACCCTTTTCTTTCGTTCCATACACAGAAATACAATTATTGAGATGCTCATAATAACTAAATTTGCAATCTCCGTGTCAATATCTATCTTCCCGTACTTTTCTTTCCGTACAATTTGCACAATTTAACGAGAAATTAAACAATTTCGCGGCAAGGTTCACTCAATTCGTCATTTTGACATGCATTTTGACTTATTTCTCCGTTAATATAGAACGGTTGTAGAAAATATTGCATCTCACAATAGAAAATAGTTGTATATGTATATATATTCTTCGATATCATAAAAAAATTAAAAAATCAGGAGAAACCTACCTTTATTTTGTCTATTGGTGTGCCGTCATTGTGCCGGATGTTAGATACCATCGAGTCCGAGCAAATTTTGCCGGTGTGGTTTAGACACAGTGGACTAGGTCTGTTTATAAATCAGACTAAATGTTTAATAAAATTACATTGATCAAATCGATCTATCCTTTCTATGCTAGTATATCAGTTATATTCCTGACCTCATAACGTATTTATGATCCCAATTTTCGAACATATAAAATGAACAGATACAAAAAAGTAGTAAATAAGATATTTATTTCAAACTAAAACTTGTATCAATTTTTAAAAAAATTTCGTTTGAGACAAATCATTAGATTAGCGCCAATGATCTCAAAATAAAAAGATTGTTTTATATGTGTCTCAACACCACTTTGATGCTCTGCTTTGGACTATTTCGTTGCGGTCAGCTCTTTGTTGGAAAAAGCCGGTGTGCCCGGGGAAAACCATCGACCTTCGATAGGAAAACTGACAATTCTTCAAGATTGCAGTGGCGGATCCAGAACTTTTCATAAGGGGAGAACCACTGACTGGCATAAGGGGGCCCGCTTAGATCATGAGTCAGAGATTCCCTATATAATCAACCAAATGTTTCCCACAAAAGGGGTCCCCAACGCCTATTGATTGTAGTCGAGTGCACCCGCACAAGCGGGATATTAAGTCACAACCTCAGTCTTGACTGACTATAGTAATTACAGTAGTAAATACTTAGATCACTCGACCACCGAGGTCCCATTAAATTAGAAAGAGACAGATATAAAACTATACATAGTTTATAGGAATAAATCAGAAGCTTTGTAAGAGTGTACCATCAGTGGCGTAGCTTGCATGTATGCTCAGATGCTTCAGCCTCCACATCATTTTGACAAAAACAATGTTTTTTAAATAATTATATATAAATTACATGTGACAGTGTTTGCAGCAGATACACATGGTGGTATCCTAATGTAACATGGGCAGGGATATGAGAAAAGTGTCCAATCATTTCCGAAACAGTATGTGTAGTCTTTCCTGTAGAATTATTTAGTTTATGTAACATGATGGATAAATCGCAGAAAATCATTAAAAGTCTATGCCGTAGCGCGTCGTCAGCTACAGCAGGCGTAGACGATAATGATACGTAGACATACGGACATGTTTGATCTGAAATGGAGCTAAGCAGAGCGATGACATATCAATGTTAACAACTTCAACATCATACCCTGATGTCGTTTCCCGTGATCATGGAGTTTTATCATTCCTGGGCTTAGAAATATCCTTTCCATCTAGTACAAATATTAATTTTATTTTCAATAAAAGAATAGAGTCCCAATATCCCCGCATTACACATATTTTATCTTTCCCAGATACAAGGGCATTAAATAAAAAATAATTAATATCTCGAGAAATAAATGCTTCAGAACAAATGCAATGGGATTTCCATTATAATTTATATTTCCAAGGGGCATAATTGGTTAAGATTATTTTTGCAAGTGTCAAAAACATTGCTAATGATATAAATTTATTTCACAAAAATGGCAAAAATTGTACACATGACAGTGATAACAAGACTGGACAGACGGACAACCAGTATTTCTATGTCCCCTGCAACATTTCAAGATAAGTAATCATAAACCCCATTCCGAGGCTTAAATTCCAGGAAAGGAGGGTCAATTCGGTTGTAATACAGATGTTACGCTGTAATTGGTCTGATTTTGAGTTGTCAAATATATAGGATTGGGTGTTGGAAATAAAATATCTATTGGTGGGTATTTTGAAATTTAACAAAAATTTAGTCAGTGTCGGATTAATTCTAGGGGAGGACACCCGCATACGGGGAAAATGTCAGAAAAAAAAATATGCATAAAATGGTCCCAAAAATTTTTGGCATCCACATCATTTCAACCCTGCCTACGCCACTGACCATTAATCTGCTTGAAGATGAACAACATTTTATTACTAGTTGTCCGACAAAGGAGATTAACAATATTTATTTATGTTTTAAATGTCTAGATGCTAGACGGAATATAAATAAATAAATCAAAACGCGCGTTCGTGAATTAATGTGTAATTCGGTCCCTCAATGAGTATTTTTCTTGATTTGAATTCTCCGACTAGTTATTATATAAGTATAACGATGATTATTGTCATGATTCAGTGGTCCTGGTCCTGCAGATTAAACGTTCCGGTCCTGCCTTGATTAAACGTTCAAGTCCTACCTAGATTACTCTGTACATAAGTTAAAGAAGATGCAGCAATATATGTAGCTTTATAACTATATAAACATTTAATATATCATTTCAATGTAAAATATATGCAAAACAGAAAACGTTTTCTATACTTGTACATAATATTTTATCAATATCAGTTCCCCGATGTTAAATTTCAACTGGCCACAAATTTGCTATAAAAAAGGGATAAAAGGAATCGTTTACAAATCACACAATACAAAAGACTATACATCACCCTCTACACATGACTTAAGTGTTTGTATGTCTCACATTTGTTTAATTAATTAGTGAGAAAATAATAGGATATGAAACGAAATGCTTACTTCCGCAAGTCTTTGATGTTATGAGTATTTTAAGTACCAGCAATAGACAAGAAAATCCGGATGAACATATTATAATATGTGGGTATTTTTAAAAGTATATAAAAATGACGATAAAAATCAGCAATATTTGATCCTTTAAATATATATACAATCTCAGTTACTGAAAATAATTGGAAATGTCAGTTTAGCAGATAAAGAACGGGATGAATGCATACAATTTGAGATTTCGATATTAGACGTGCAGCCTTAAAAAAACAGACATTCATATATTAAGGGAGCTACGATTTGATTTTTTAATTTAAGGGAGCTAGGAAGAAAAATGTTGTCCTGGATTTTTATTTTTCTCTGTATTCCGCTTTTCCTGACGTTTTTTAATATAAATTGGTATTCTGCCTTTTTTCTGACAAAGTTTTTCATCCTGCCTTTTATTTTACTAAAAGCTTCTGTCTACCTTTTTTAAAATTTCATCCTAGCCCACCCAAACTCCATACAAATCATATGGTAGCTTAGTTTCATTATATCTAATGAAAATTGTGACCCGCATTGTTAACTTGGTAACCTTAAGAATATTAAGTTTATGCAAAAGATCGATCAGTTTACCCGGATAGTATCTACATATACTGGCTCAGTAAACAACCGTAAAAATTAGGACGTGCTATCCCGCTTTAATTACTGCAACATCTACTAGTATTCAATTGTCATGAGCAGTAATTTAAATCGAATACAAACTTTGAAAGTCCCCTGACCTTTAACGCATATATTATAACTTGTTTACGTACCTCACAGGTAAATGCAATTTAACTTGCTAAGACGACTGTGTAACTTGGCGATATAACTGTAACTTATACATTAAATATTCGACTGCATGTTCTACTTTGTTTTTATCTAAAAGTAATAAATGCTCAAAATCATATTCAGTGTATTCAAACATTTATTTTATTTAAAGATCTTGCATTGATATTCTACGATTAAATTTGACTCTCACTTTTTAAATGAAAAGCTTATGCCTTTCCCCACTCAACACTGAAGCACTTAGGATGTATATTTACTTGTATCTCATTATTTTTGTCCTATATTTTAAAAGTTCATTGTCACTGTGTTCATAGTATTTGATGAAACGCATACCAATTACCCTGATCTTTGAGTGTCGTTGTATTTCAACATGGCAGTAGGAAAAGAAAAATGCTTGGAGATTTTAAAAGCAAATTTGTTGGTACTTTTGACCTTAGTGGGAGCTGCAGTTGGATTTATTATAGGTGTGGTTGTTCGGAATACAAACCCAACGGACAGCACACTCATGTGGGTTGGTAAGTAAATATTAGTTACTCTAGCATTGTATTTTGACCGATGCAAAAAAAAAATATCAATATATTCATTACTTCAACTTGTTTTAACCTACATCCAGAGTTTCATCTTTTGTATCATCAGTAATGCTTTCAACAGTTGAAGCTACGTCCTGTATATTGCACAAGTAAAGTTGAATGTATAAACTTTTTAAGGTAGAAGAATAACTGATGCGATAAATATTGTACGCGACATTTCAATGATTGTATAATACAGAATAGAACAAGCATTTGAACATCCAACGTATGGTAGTGACTTGAATTGTACCAGTAATTGTATTATAAATAACGGCTTTGAATAAACTCATTCTAAAAGGTTACCAATTCAACACTGCAATTAGATCTTTGAATATTGTTTTTATTGGACTAAATATTGATTTTGTTGTTAGTAAATTAAAATCGAACTAAATATAATATTTATATACATATAAACAATGAAAGCTATACCATATGTCGGTACTTGTATCTTTGCAATGCAGAACGTCATATTTTCCTCTGAGTGTTTATATGACGTCCTTACACGAATTCCATTGTTGATTGATATTTTAGTCTTAGATGCATGACTCTAATTATAATGTATACTTTTTTATTAGTTGTTTTTTGCTTTGAACAAACTGTCAGTAACTACGAGTACTCTCATATCTGTAGTTCGTGTCTTTTTGTTTTTAGGGATGTTTAATTACCGTCCACGTCCAATTCTGTGTTTATTTTTAGAAATATTACTTTGCGTATCCATCTTATGAGCAAAGCCTTTTTGATGTTCTTTTTTTTTTATAGTTGTTCTTATGTTCTACTGTTACACCACTGTTTGTTTGTTATGAGCGGATTGACGCCTTCAAATTTAAACGTGTTATACCCGTTAGATTCTACAAATGCATGTCCCAAGTCAGGACAATGATTGTCTTCGGGGCCTTTTGTTACTTACTATATATATATATATATATATATATATTTATATGCATTATGGGTTTTCCTCGTTTTTTGAAGTCCATATGATGACCCATTATAGTTTGTTAATGTTTGTTGTCTGAAGATTTGTTTTATTGGCAATCATACCACATCGTCTTATTTTTATATTTACTGCCATATATTTGAATTGACTGTTAATTGAGATAATTAACTTTGCAAGTTATGATCATTCTTCTCATATTTTGAACGCTAGCACTTGTCCCTAAAATTGTTTTTATGTATTATACACTAAACAACCAGTTGCATTCTCTTTTATATATTTCAACTGCTTCCTTATTTGAAAAAAAAAGAAACGAACATATATATTTCTGATTGTGTATTTATTTTGATTAAAACTTTATGGCAGATCTTTATATATACATGTAATGTATAGTAGTCACATATCAATTGTTGTTTTTAGTTTTGTACGTGACATTTTAGAGCTTGACATATACATTGTGTTTTGGGACAGATGCATCCTGCCTCCGGGTGCGAGATTCTCATTTTGTTTTGAAGAACCATTTGTGGCCTTCGTCTGTTGTATGCTCTTTGGTTTTTGGTCTCTTTGACACATTCCCCATTTCCATTCTCAATTTTATATAAAATATAAACGCTTGTATATTCTTAAAGAAAAGAAAATATATGTTGACCTTTATACGACCCTTTTGTTAGTGTATCCTTGTGTATCTACCTTATGAAGTTAAATATCACATTTTGTGAAACAAAATTATACACCAATACCGAAAAAAACAATCCTTTGAAATTGATAACCTTTCAAGCGAGAATGTTTTTTTTATTCTTATTGCAGGGCTTTAGAATTAAAACATTTAAATTTCTGGACAAGCTAAGAGGTGACGACGAGGTCACTTCTAACATTTACAAGTTAAATACTATCTCTTTATTATTTCTCAACAAACCACATCGCATTTCATATAAACATGTTTTCTATTTACATGTTTAATCAAAACGAATCAATATAGGCTAAAGCTAGCAGTTTCTGAATATTTGAATGACACGTTTAATTAATCCTATTTAGTATTCCTTTTCTATTTTCAGTTTTAATGTATTTATTGATAAAACACAATCTTTCTATTTTTACTTATTTCATAGTGCACCTGCTATGATGTTTTAATCTATAACTGAATTAAGATTTTGTTTACTGAAAATTCTTGTCTTTGTCAAATCTACAATTTCGGTGATCAATCTATACAATTTTAAACAACCAACTGTATTTCATTATGACACATTTAAAGAATCTGGTAATGTAGTGATATTGCGCATTTTTATTTCTATTTTTATTACTCTTATTTTATGGGAGGTAGCCTTTCAAATATTGACGTATGGCGAGAGGTGATGTGAAATTCTCTCACAACATTTCCAGTTAAAATCTAATCTTATGAATTGACAGCCAGTTAAATTAATATAACATAATACACAATCACATTATCATATTACAATCGTGCTTGATTTGTAGATTTGTAGAGCAAATATACGTTTTTTCGAAAATAACTAATAGCATCCAGTAAAAAACAATGATTTCATGTAAACAAAAATTGAAAAAGATTTTTTCCTCATTGATCGAACTTAATGCCTCATTCACAAGTACATTTAATTCGAATTGAATTCGAATCGAATGCGAATCGAATTCGCTAATCGCGTTCACACGCTCTTCCTTTTTAATTCTAATTCGCATTATCCAATTCGCATTAGAAATGCATTTTTGTTAATACGAATTAAAAAAGTTAATGTCGTTTGGACAGTAAAGCAAATTTGACGCGCATTGTACAAAAAAAATGTAACGTCCGGACATAAAACGTTTCGAATGCAAATTAAACTAATTCGAATTAGTTAATGTAGTTAATGCGAATCGAATTCGAATAACGTGTGAACGCAGCATACAATAACAGTTGCAAAAATTAAAATTATGATTTAGCTTTCACTTTTGTTGTAGGTATCCTAGGAGAGATTTATCTCAACATGCTGAAAATGATGATAGTTCCTCTGATAGTGGCTTCAGTTATAACAGGTAATTTGGTTGAATGATTGTGGTTTAGGATTAGGATTAGAGGGAATATTTTAAAATAAAAAATGAAACAAAAAAACGAAAGCATTCACAACAATTATTTAAATAAAAAAACCTAATAAATGACAAGGTTCCTGGGAGGCTTATATTTCAGAAGAAAAAAAATTTCAAGAAAATATGAAGGGGTAAATTATTCTGCTGATTTTAAATAGGTGGTTATTTGTCAAATATTTCTTTATATGTGTCTTCTTTAGTATGGAAATTATTATTTAAAAACTTGGGTCATATAATATAAGATTGGCTATAAAAATTAGACTAAATGTACAAAAAGGACATACAAACTCATAAACTGACTACGTCATGGTAAAAAAAGAAAAAGGCAAACAGTCAAACAAGTGCACAAAACAAAACATCGAAAACTAAAAACTTAGCAACACGAACCCAACCAAAATTGGGGGTTATCTGAGGTGTTCCAATAGGATAAGCAGATCTTGTTTCACATATGACGACCGTCGTGTTTCTCCTGTAAGTACAAAGCTAATGATAAGTCCAATTCTGTAATTAACGATTACGATCTGTCGTCATCTGCGATACAGATATTCTATAACGGTCAACAAACTCGTGATGACGTCCGTAAAATTTAAGAAGGGATTATCACTAGTTGAAAGTCTTCGTTTAATGGCTTCTTTGTGAGCAGCGACCAACTATCAAGGAAATCCTGATAGGAAATACAAGCCCTTGCATATTGTATCAACTGGGATATATATGTACTCAATACACAAGTGCTGCTGAATGATTGTTGTTTCATAAAAATAGAAAGTTCACAATTAGAAAGATGAAATCATTTCTTTTGAATTAAAGCCTTGTTTTCAAAGACCCTCATCGTCAATTTGTAGATGTAAGTTAAGATATGACGCAGACGTCACTGTTTCGGTTATATCCTTAATATTAAGCTCGATGTGATAGATGTACTGAGCATGGTCACAATAATTAAGTGAGAGAACATCATCTTAATGGTGGAAAGCAAAGTACAGGATACTTTATTTTCTTCACAAGAAGTTCCAAGAACATACATATAGATATGTTGAACATTTCTACTTTCAATTGAACTTGTGGCATAAACTATTTGCTAGATACTGAAGATTTTGAATGATCAACTGTTCATGAATAACATCTTAGTCACGTATGAGTGACTGCAATCAATCTGATATTCTTATAACTTCTATTTTGTGGTTTAATTGCCAAAAAATGTTACTTCTGATGATACACGTCAACAAAATGCCTTTTATATCAATAGTCTTAGTATATGAACTATGATTGCCAATGATACAACTTCCCACCAGAAACCCAAATGATGTTGCCGTTAGCAACTTTGAGCCACTGTATGATCTTTAACAATGAACAAAACCCTTCCCACATAGAACAAGATTTAAATGGCTGGACATTAAAGATGTGGAACGAATTTATACGACAGGGAAACATGATTAAATAATGTAAAAAACAATAAACGACCACTGAAATACAGACTGATACAGAAAAGGGTACACAACTTTTCTTACATTGATTTATTATTATTTATTTCATTTAACAGGAACAGCTACCTTAGACCCTAAGTCAAATGGAAAAATTAGCTTAGTTAGTTTGGGTTATATTATGAGTACAAACTTCCTTGGATGCTTAGTTGGCAGTATACTTTGTGTGATCATTCGACCAGGTAAGATTTTCATATTCAAAGGCAATAAATACTGCAAGCAAATAATTTATTCTGTAAAAAAAACACCACAAAGCTGTATAATTTCGTACTTGTTAATTCACAATGAACATAATTACATGTACTTTATATTTATTTGAGTTTAGTTTCTTGTGTACTTTTAACTGTTTTTATCCGTTATTCATAAATAAATGACTTTCTAAAGTATGCATAACTTTTATCGAATTGTTATCTCTCGAAAAATGTGTCAGTCGCTTTTCATTTCAAATTTTAAAGACATTCAATTTTGACAATATTCAACACGGTTATAAACAAAATAAATGCATCTCATATACGTCATAAATCTATAAAACCGATTCAAATCTGTTACTTATATGTTTATTTTTCATTGCATGGCTTAACTTTACTTCTTTCATACTTTAAGATTACTGCTAATTGTCAAATAGTCTAGAACAGTGTTTTATCGTTTGATTACAGGTGAAATCGCTAAAACAGAAGTTAAAGCATTAAACTCTGTTCCCTTAGAAACGGAGGACATTTTCGCTGATTTACTGAGGTAAAATAAGGAGGGAATTATACTTGCCCTTTTAAGTTTACAACGCATCTTTAGTATTCAGAGTATACAAAGGGAGCAGTCAATATAATCGAAGAACGAAACACAATCTTATTACCAAAGAGAACAAACCGCTTTCGTAGACCCAAAAAATTCAAAAGTTTAGTATATCAGCATTTAGATAAGCATAATCATAATCTGAAATATATAAAATTCCAACCGCTCGAAACCGTTCAAAAACAACCAGGAGAATCGCACAAGCAATTTGAAAAATCACGCGAAGTTCGCGAATTGTTTTGGATAAAAAGACTTCAAACAGCTTATCCTCTCGGTCTAAATGATAAAATATTAGGGCAGGGGAACATATCTAAAACTCATATCGATGTCATTGATATTGTTGATAAACGACTTAGAAATAATAGGTCTCATGGTAAACGCAAGAACCGTAATCAACGTATTAAACATCGTATAAATTATACACTTGCTGATCTGTTATCTATAATAAAGAATAATGGCAGACATCAAGTATTATGCAAACTGGGTCAGATACCTATAAGTAAATTATATGCTATTTTTCTGGAGTGTGATAAAATTTCTTTTTTTAGCCCATTTTATGAATACACCCGTATTATTACAGCCTTTTGTCATCACAGGCTTTTTCCTATTATTGATAAACCTGAAAATCATAAACGACATTTTCTCAAATTAAAATATATAAATAGAGGTATTGATTTTATTAATTTGTCTAGCATATTCAATGACTCTTCTGTCTATAGCTTAATACCTCCATATTTTGATAATATAGAACAACCCATTATTTCGTATTCTTATAAAAAACCAAGCAGAAATTTGATTTTCAATTATACGTCAATTACAACAGACGTCAATATAGAAAATAATGTTCCTTCCACTTGAGATTGCGAAACATCTAGTTTTAAATATGTTCCCTATGGTCATGTTATCACAGGAGACCTCAACATCGTCGATGACCGTGAAGTCATAACTTTTCTAAAGAAAGGACCGAAATACCGTCCTCCATCTACAATAGATTGGAAACAGTGTCGTCAGGTCATTAAAGACGCTCTGTCCGCCTATTGTAAAAATTGGTGCAAACGTGAAAAATCCGATAAAAAATCTTTAGACAGTTATTTGAATAAAATTATGAATACGGTTGATATTCGAATATCTCATTTAGAAAACAATTCTGAAATTAATAATAGGAACCATGATATACCCATTTCTAGAATAAAAAACAAACTCAAGGTACTCGCAGAGCGGTTTGTGTTCGTACCGGCAGACAAGGCAGCAAATAATGTAGTGGTGGTGTGACGCATATACTACACGAAAGTTCTTCAAAACGAAATTATCAATTCCTCTACATTCAGGTCAGTGCGCACCACAGAGAGTCAAATCGTTAACAAGCATACCACTGCCACTGCCCAGCTTAAAGCATCTTCCGAACATTTGAAAGTCCCTACCATGTACTGGTTACCGAAATTACACAAAAAACCATTTAAATTCCGTTTCATCTCCGCTTCCAGTAAGTGTTCTACTACTAATCTATCAGTGCTTCTAACCACCTCCCTTACTACTATCAAAGAACTGGTTATTAACTTTTGTAATAAAGCTTATGAAAATAATGGTATTAATTATTTTTGGAGTGTTAAAAATTCTTTAGAGGTTTTAGATAAAATACATGCTTTCAATGGTCCTTACAATTCTGTTGACAGTTATGATTTTTCTACTCTGTACACTACACTTCCACACAATCTTATAAAGAAAAAGTTTTTGTATTTGATAAAATGGTCTTTTGAAAAAT
Source organism: Mytilus edulis (assembly GCF_963676685.1). Taxonomy (NCBI): domain Eukaryota; kingdom Metazoa; phylum Mollusca; class Bivalvia; order Mytilida; family Mytilidae; genus Mytilus; species Mytilus edulis. Next base: position 31,228,660 of record NC_092350.1, read on the forward strand.
CTCATTGTAATTTTATTTGCTGTAACTCGTTTAAGGCCTTTTTCTGTAACGAAAAGGGAAAGTATGCTAGATACACTTACTGGAAATGTGAGGATATGATTGAAGCTTTAAACTTTCTGCTTGATAACATTTATGTACGTTTCGGCGATAAAGTGTATCGTCAGGTAGTAGGTATTCCTATGGGCACCAACTGTGCCCCTTTAATAGCAGATTTATTTCTATATTGCTATGAATCTCAGTTTATGACCAAACTCAGTAAAGACCCATCATTGTTACATTTGGTTGATACATTCAAAAATACCTACCGTTATCTGGATGATATTTTTTCGTTGAATAATCCAGAGTTCTCTAAATATACTTCAGAAATTTACCCAAACGAACTTACTTTAACTAAATCTAACATAAACAGCAACAGTTGTCCTTTTCTAGATTTAGACATTTCAATTTCAAACGGGAAACTTCACACTAAAATTTACGACAAAAGAGACGATTTTTCATTTCCTATTGTTAATTTTCCTTTTTTAGACGGCGATGTGCCTTTGGCTCCATCATACGGTGTTTATATATCGCAACTCGTTCGGTTTGCCCGTGTGTGTTCTGATGTCATAGATTTTAACGAACGTAATCAATGCATCACTGGTAAATTGTTGTGTCAGGGATTTCGATACCATAAATTACTTAAAACTTTTACTAAATTCTTTCATAGATACAAAGATTTGATTAATAAATTTGGCTATACCTGTAGACAGCTTATTAAAAATGGTATTTCACATCCTAAATTGTATGGTAATATTGTACTTAAAGCGAGGAAATCACTATGTGATCCTTGTAAACTCATCGAACCTTTAAACAAACTTATAAGTAAGGGTTATCGTACCGATATTGTAATAAGATCTCTGAATATAGTTCACATTGGCACTAATATTGATATTGTCACTAGCAAATTAAAACATAACTAAATTTCATTATCTTTTGAGGCGAGATGTATAGAGACACAGACACGTTAACTTTTATTTCTATAGAAGTCGCTCTTCACTATACTACTACCTGTCGATACATTTATTTTTGGCATTGCACTAGTCATGTCTTCTTTGACTATTAATGACGTTAAAATACTAAATCCCTGTGATGTGTTTTAGTCGATTTTAGTCTCTGATGCATGATTTTTTATTATTAATTGGTTTTGGCTTTTAACTAGCTGTCAGTAACTGCGAGTACTCTCAAATCGTATTTTCTTGTTAATTCGACCTGTTGATACTGTTTATAATACTTTTTTGTCATTTTTTATTTATACGGATCTTGTCTGTACACCAGCTTTGATTATTTGTAATATCTTCACTTATTCTTACAACATTTGTATAAACTTCAAGATTATAAAAAAACCGGTTTTTTTCTAAAGTGAACATTGATTGGTTAAATATTTCTCAGTCATATCCTGTTTTTGAATTTGTTTGTTAGCTTTTTGGTCATGAATGTTTGTCTCTAATATTTAATTAACTGTGCATTTGTATTCAGATATCGCAGATCAAATTTATTCGTTCATTGTTTAATCATACGTTTTTTGATTGAGTTAAGTCTGCCAATTGATATTTTATCGTATGTTTTTCTTTGTTGTGATGTTATGCTATTGTTTCAGAAAAAGGGAGAAGGTTTGGATCCATTAAAACGTTTAATCCCGCTGCAAATGTTTGCACCTGTCCTAAGTCAGGAATCTGATGTACAGAAGTTGTCGTTGGTTTATGTAATATATACGTGTTTCTCGTTTCTCGTTTTGTTAATATAGATTAGACCGTTGGTTTTCCCGTTTGAATGGTTTTACACTAGTAATTTTGGGGCCCTTTATAGCTTGTTGTTCGGTGTGAGCTAAGGCTCCGTGTTGAAGGCCGTACTTTAACCTATAATGGTTTACTTTTTAAATTGTTATTTGTATGGAGAGTTGTCTCATTGGCACTCACACCACATCTTCCTATATCTAAAAAGACGAAAAAACACACTACAATAAGCTATACTATATAAATTATCAAAATAAAACAAAAATAGCAACTCAAACTCAATCATAACAAGATTGAATTCTTGTGTATTCGAGGAGACTTGTTTTGTCGAATTTCGCGGTAAGATAAGTCCAATTCAATGTTATTACTACTGCTATGTCCATAAAAGTGCTCAATGGGTGTTATACAATTGTATATCAACGACATGAGTGAAAATTAAATTCCGTATTATCATTACTATCATTACCAGCAGTGGTAATATTGATGTTACCACTGTCAAATGTAATTTTATACGGTCATTTGAAGGCTTCTATCCGTTTGATTGATTTCAAATAGATAGAAGAAATATATTATTACGATCACGCTTTTGTGAACTTTGACATCGATAGTAACATGTACTATACTTTATACGGATGAAACCTCAATCGTTTTCTTAAGGTGTTACTTAATGGCATGTGTATATGTAAAATATAAGAAAGAAACAATTACACGAATGCAAGACAACTTAAATGGCAAGAGGTTAACAATATAGAAATGAGTTTCAATGACTAAATGTATCACAGTTGTTTGTGTTGTTGGATTGGTGAATGACAGATTTCATGTAGTTTCTTTTTATCAATCGATATATCAAATGCTTGGTTTTTGTTTTACAGAAACATTTTCCCTGACAATTTGATATCTGCAACTTTTCGCAAGGTAGGTTATTGTTATAAGTTCAGTATGTTTTATCTTGTAATGTTGAAACAGAGTTGCGTCCCTTTACCAATATGGCGCAAAAATTTTGAAGACGATTCAAAAGACGAAAAACTGACCCAAATATGTCTTTAATGGTCTAATTCGGTAATATTTATGCTTAAACAGTGCCACTTATATATGAAGTATGTCCAGAAAAAACTTTTATAGCGTAGCCCGTGGTTTAACGACCGGAATCTTCACCGACTGGTCGAAGTGTGAACTCAGTGTTCACCGATTTCGCCATGCCGTGTATAAAGGCTTCAAAACTATAGACGAAGCCATTCAATTTCTTATTGCTGGTAATACTTATCAATCATGTAATGTCATCCCAGTATATGATGACACAACCGTACTTAAATCTCCCACAGATTTTGGACATGCCTGTCCCAATGACACTAACTGTACAATAGATCTATGTGACCCTTCATTCACCATCTCAGTTCAACAAACACTATCTCAAAGTCTAACTAATGAAGACATTGAACCGATATATGATTGTGACAATACTGATCCAAAGCAATTGCTATCAGAAAACAAAAACACAACCCCTTCAGACACAGAGTTACATGTACAAAATGTACATGTATCAGAATCCAAGCAGTCTGAACCTTCAGTCACAACTCGTAACAAAAAAACAAACTTGAAATCTGAGTGCTCACAGTCGTGTAACAAAGATCAGAATGATCATATGATGGAATGTAGCAAATGTCACAAATGGACACATTATGAATGTACGAAACTACCAATTTATCAACTGTACACACTCGTTAACACTTCTAGGAAGTATACATGTGAAGTTTGTGCTGAAGTGCCAACATGCTTCAAGGAAAAATGGGAAAATGTAAACATTCTACCACAAGCTTCCGAATCATCCCCTGAAGTTCTTCAAATTGCCACGCGTATTGAGCAAAGTGTTGTAACAGCTATAACTAACATCCATCAATCAAATCAAGATGAAATTATTAACACGTTAAAGAAAGAGCTCGAAGACAGAAATGAAATCAAAAGTTTATGTGACAAATTAGATAAAATGTCAAACTCTCAAGCTCAAGAGAAATCTCAACTTTATGAAAACTATAGCCAGCTTTCAAACAAACTTGATAAAATTTCAAAAGACAGTGATGCTATATCCAAAAATCTTAATAACCTTGGTAAACTATTTACAGTCAACACCGACAAAGTGTCTCACTCATTTAAAGAACTGAATGAACAGAACTGTCAAGTCAATAGTAATCTTGAAATTACAAGTGAAATTCTGAGTAAGAACTCCACAATCAATGATACTGTCAGTAGAAACTTATCTAGCCTTTGTCAATCGGTGAAGTTACTTGAAACATCAATACCTCTTAGAGAAAGTCCACAGATGTCTCGCTCACGAAGAACACAAGATAGTTCAATCCTCAATTGTGATACTTCAAATCGTTACCAAGCTCTGTCTGACTACCAGGATTCACCAGACGCAGAACAGGAAAAAATTGAAAGTAAATCAAAGAAGTCCGCAAACCATAAAATACTATTAATGGGCAATTCCCATGTAAAGTACATAAATACAGACTACTTCTTAAAAGATTGTATTGTTGACAAGCTTACAGTGTCAACTTTTGAAGAAGCAAATGAGAAAATTCAAAACTATGATACAGATTATGAATGTGTTTTTATTCATTTCTTTACAAATGATTTGCGCAATAATACACCTGAAGATTGTATACAACTTTGTTCAGATTTAATTGATGTGATAAAGTCTCATTGTACCTTTGCTAAAATTACAATCTCCTTGCCATTTGCTTGTCTCAAAGATCAAACTCTTAATGATAAGGTTATGAAATGTAATGTACTTTTACAGTATACATATCTAAACAGTTTAGATATCTTAATTTGTGACAATCATAATTTAGGTAGTAGAGGAACTCCTGTTAAAAAGTTCCTAGCCAATGATGGCCTTCACTTGAATAAACAAGGTATGAATGTATTTGTATCAAACATAAAATATCAATTAAGAAAGCAAATGGGCTTGGAAAAAATCCAACATCACAATCAACAGAAAAGGGGAAATAACTACCAAAAAAGGAACAACCCCCAAATAGGCACACAAGGTACTGATTTTGTAAACCAGAATTCCTGGCATGGTACAGGTAATATGAATTTTAACTCTAACAAAACAGAACAAAATTTAGAACAACATTCCCCACACCCCCCTTTTATGTATCCTATGTACACAGGTTTCAATCCTAGTATGTTTGGCTATATGCCAAGTTTGTCGCAACAAACTGGTAGAAGATAAAAAACAAAAACAAAACTTATTACTCAGTGGTAACTACATGTAATATGTACTTGTAAATCATCTTTATTTTTTTTCAAAGCTATTAAAGCAAGTATTATTTGCTTATGATGATTTATAGATAACATTTTTTTTTATTTTATTTTTATGTACATGTATGTGGCACAATAATGTTTTGATCCTCTATTTTACATGTATACATATACTCTCATTTAAGTCAAGAGTCAATATTTGTGTTTGTTTAGCTTTTTATTGGCCAAAGAGGCCTACATTTATACATGTAATTATAAACTTTGCATACATGTATATCATAAACATGCATATATTGATCCTTTTGTACAATTTACAATAGACCAAATTTTTTGTATTTTTGTATACACATTTCGTAAACATTGTGAAACAGTACAGTATGTAACAAATGCAATCATACAAAATGTCTCAATAATTTAAAAGCTTTCAGAAATTAATTTTCTGTTCTCTGTATGAATGCTAATACTATAAAATTATTGGAGTCATTGAGTTATCTCTCCTTGATCATATTAATGTCATCTATGATCTAATAAGTAAAATAAAATTTATTTTTTTACACTATTTGCTGTAAAACTTGTTACATTACTGTACAACAAATTTATATCTATGGTTATTGTATATATATATATATATATATATATATATATATATATATATATATATATACACACATAGATTGAAAGGGGGGCCTAGATAAAATGTAAGTGTACTTGTATTGTTTAAATCTGTATTCTCATTGTTTGACCTCATGATGTAATTAATGAATTCAACGAATAAACTATAAATCAAAATCACTAAAGAAATTATGTTTTATTTGGCTGTAAATTTGTCATGGCATTATTGCAAGAAAGAAACACAATCAACTTGTCAATCAAAACTTGATGACGATTGAATTACTGAAGGATTATCCAGCAGTAACAAAGTTATATCAGGAGCCACTGGGTAGTCCATAGCAGCTTAAAGTAAATTCCGCCTGTCCATTCACAATACAAAAAAGCTCCAAACTCAGTCTGTTATATATGCCATGACGCTGGTTCTATAATCATTCTTCCAAAACTGAAACGATAAATGAAAAGCAGCAGAAAATATTCATAATGGGGAAAAGGGAGGGCGGGTAAATTCTATAGCTTTGGTCAAGCTCCGTGTAAGGTTTGAATTCAAATGACCAAACCACACGAGGTAAATTGCACGGACTAACATTTCGCGGGCTAAACTAATTAGCATATTAAAGTGACCAGTATAAAATGAATCGAACACACCGTCAATTTAAATCAATAATAGGCATACCAAGTTATATAATTACAATAACTGAATTTAATTATTATTGAATTAAATTCTATTATTGTATATATATCAAAACTTGATGACGATTGAATTACTGAAGGATTATCCAGCAGTAACAAAGTTATATCAGGAGCCACTGGGTAGTCCATAGCAGCTTAAAGTAAATTCCGCCAAAATTACAAGTTGAGTAACTAGTTGCACAACTTGTAATCCGCCATAAAATTGACCGCATGACAAATTTAACAGCAAGAATCAACATCAATCAACTTCAACATCATTATCAACTTCGATGTCATTATCAACTTCAACATCATAATCAATTTCAACATCAACAATATTAACAACATCATTATCAACTCAACATCATTATCAACTTCAACATTATTATCAACTTAAATATTACCAACTTCAACATTATTATCAACTTCAATATTATCAACTTCAATATTATTATCAACTTCAATATTATTATCAACTTCAATATTATCAACTACAACATTATCAACTACAACATTATTATCAACTACAACATTATTATCAACTTCAATATTATCAACTTCAACATTATTATCAACTTCAACATTATTATCAACTTCAACACAAACATCAAAAACTTCAACATCAACTTAAATTCAATACTTAGAACTTCATTAAATTGATATTCATGTGGCAACATCAACATAAACCCCAGCTAAAATGCAATACTGTCAACATCTAAGCTATGTTATTCATTGTAAGGGAAAACCAAACAATGAGGAAATTTAAAGAAAATATATACATAACATTTTCAGAGCTCCTGGAATACACCCAACTATCTCTAATCCGAACGATGCACCTATAAGTTTAATATGACAGCTCCTATGACAATAAAAGAGCCAATTACCCAAATATCTTTCAGGTACCCTGTAATTAAGTGTTTCAACTATACAAGGTTTGTTCATACATAACCTTTTTTAAAGTGTCGTCTTTGTGTCTCAGCAATGTAGTCCAACATCAACCGGACAGGACAAATTGAAGTAGTTTATTCTTTTCCAGAATTGTCGTTACTGAATTACCCAGCTGATCTATTTTCTGAGAAGGAACTTTTATAATAAGTGACCCTGAATAAGCATCAAATTATATCTTGGATCGTTTTACAATAAGATTTTCATAAAAAACTTGAATTTGCAATTTCTCCAAAACTAAGAAACCCAAAATTCTAGCTGAAAATGAAGCTTTGAATAAACATGTTTCATATATTGAATAACACACTAAATTAAGCACATCTAAAAGTCTAGTTAATATACCAATAGTAATAGGCTTACGACAGACGTATCGCTTATGTCACTGAGCATCTTTTGAACAATAAAAGAATGAGTGTTGTCCAATAAACCATTGATCTTTAATATGATTAAACATAATGCCTGAAAGGTACGCATTCCCAGTGGAATAAGAATATTCATCCTTAAACATGTCAGCTACTATTAACTAAATGTGAAACGGGGCATGGCCATACGTCATACAGGTTTAGTTTATGTTTAAAGTTTTTAAATTAAATTAGTCCATTTGATACGTAAGCCAAGTATTTGAATAACTCTTACACTACCGATAAAGAGATTTAAAACAGAACTCGACAACCACTTGTCACCCAAAATATAAGAAATGCCATTATAATTTCTAAAATTATTTTCCAAACACGTAGATTAGAAATAGGTCGATAATAAAAAGGCCCCGTAATTCTACCATTTTTCAATTCACTCATGATTTTTCCAAGCTAAATTTGGATCTTGTAAAACAGACTTCAATGTTTTGCTTGTATGATGTGCTCGAAAACCATATTTAAAACCATTATATAATAAATTTGCCAATATTTTAACGGGGTAGTCAGTCAACATATTCCCTTAAACCGTAGTATTAACAGGGGAGCAACCAAAAATACCAAATATCATACTGTGATTGCAAGCTGTAAACAAAATTATAAAATTTGAAAAGATTAAATTGCATCCGTGGAACATTTGCCTGCTGACAGGGAAATCATTAATGATTTATCGAAAAACGAGTATTTGGGTTAAAATTTCCATGTGTATTCAAAAACCTGTTTGACTGCTCTAGCACTGGACTGATACCTTGGTGCAAAATTGTTTGCATCAGGTGCCCTAGGGTAGTTTTGATACCTAGGAGCAGAATAGTCCGAAGTTACAGAACTTCGAGGATTATTCTTGTTATATGAATAATTTGTACAGTACATCGAAGGATGGAACTGGCTACATCTTATACATGAATTCATGGCTGTATACACAATTCATACGAGTACAAACGGCCTTAAAATTATAATCGTAGCAAGGACTAATAACTGTGTGAGAAGTATAAGAAGATGTCTGTGGAACATGATTTATGCCTACTGCAATAAACGGAAGCCATAGCTGCCCATCAATGACGTCCCATGCACGCATATGATCACGAGCTTCTCTAAGTCGAAATTGCACGTCAAATTTATAAACGTTCTCAAAAGGTACACCCCCTTATAATCGTCATGTAGCTAATCAATTCATTTGCCAATTCCGGGAATCTTTGCAATAAAATTTTCATATAATTTAAAAACCCTTCAGTCCACTCACCTAAGTTAGATAATGATTTACTTTTGAATATTTGTTTCTGTCAATTAAAATGTCTCCATCTTCATCAAAACCGAGCACTTTTTTTCGGTTGATCAATATTTGAAACAAAATTATTTTTTTTTTTTTATTTTTTTTTTGTAAAGTAATTGTGCCAAATCAACATATTCTAAATTCCATATTTGGTTTATAATTTTTTGTGGTACAAACACATCAACATCAGTATTAGTAGGTATAACTAAAATCTCAACGTTTTGTACAGAATTACGAGCTGTGGGCTGCCCTGGGGGTACACATCCCTGATCAGGAACTTGTTGTTCAGCGGGCTGCTGAGGAAGTTTGAGGTTCAAATGAGTTGTGGTTGTAGAATTGGCTGTAGTGGTACAAACGGCTGTTGTGGTTATAACTGATGTGGTGGCAATAACTGATGTGGTGGCATTAATGGCTGTTGTTGTGGCATTAATGGCTGTTGTGGTGGTATTAATGGCTGTTGTGGTGGTATTAACGGCTGTTGTGGAATGGCTATATTTTGTCTTACAATTTCAGCTCTCTTTGGGCGAAGCCTTCTGTTTACCGGTAGCTGTATTTGATTTTGCCTACGTACAGCACGGTTTGGCAGCACCCTCTCCCCTTTTCCTTGGCATACTGGCTTAAACAAATAATTACAATGTTAGTCAATGCATTAGTAAAATAGTATATCATTTGTCAATGTTACATCCCTTAATCAAACAATTGAATCAATATTGAAATACAAATATTTCAATTTTTACCATTGACTAATTAGTATTAAGATACAATGGCAATAACCAAAGTAGAAAAAACCGCAAATGCTTGATTGTGGCTGTCTATGTCCAGTGGCAGATATTTCAAGTATATTCATAATGATAATATCATATTGATAACGAAAGTCATAAAAGAAAATAATTATTGTATCTACCGAATATCAATTGTAATAGCCTTCGTTAATGAGAAATATTCCTATCCTATAATCGACTATAATACATGAAAACTATGAAACAATTAAATCGAAAAGTATATATATTTAAATAGTCAACTAACATCCTTGATGGCTCGCAAAAGTTTACAAAAAGAAATGATTCATTAGGTACGGAAAGTGATCAACTGATCTAAGAAAACTTGACCTCATTTTAAAGGCATTGTGAAGACATTTTCAAAACAGTTTCACTTTTATCAATACACATAATAACAACGAAGAAATAGCAAATTTTCAAAATGGTAATGTTTTACTACTCTGGAAAAACTGTTGCCTCTCTTTAAAAATTAATAAAATATATATATATATTTTTTTTTTTTTTTATTTTTTTTTTTTTTATTTTTTTTTTTTTTATTTTAATCATTTGGGTTATAGCTTTTGTTTTTTTCTTCTTTTACTTTTTGTTAGTCAATTTCAATCCTCCATATTAAGTTTTTTGGTCAAAATAGAAGCTTAAAGCATGAAAATGTCAACCACTCTCATGAAATTCTATCGTCCAAAGTCACATAACATGACGATTTTTGTTTATTCCTTTTTTCAGAGCATCAGTTGGTATATTGAAATTGTAAAGTAAAACTTTATTAACATTTGAATGTAAAGAAACAAAATATGAAATATTACTCTTTATATACAAATGTATATGTTTGTGTGTGTGTATAAAAAAGATGTGGTATGATTGCCAATGAGACAACTCTCCACAAGCGACCAAATGATACAGAAATTAACAACTATAGGTCACCGTATAGCCTTCAACAATGGGCAAAGCCCATACCGCAAAGTCAGCTATAAAAGGCCCCGAAATGACAAATGTAAAACAATTCAAACGAGAAAACTAACGGCCTAATTTATGTACAAAAAATGAACGAAAAACAAATATTTAACACATCTACAAACGAAAACAACTGAATAACAGGCTCCTGACTTTGGACAGGCACATACGTACAGAATGTGGTGGGGTTAAACATGTTAGCAGGCGCCCCCCCCCTGACCTGTGACAGTACAACATAAGAACAACTATAAAAATCAGTTGTACCATGAGAGACAAGAAAAGTTTTGAAATATGTCATCTGTCTTTGTATTGTCATGATAGTTTTAGAATGTTCCCTTTTCATTAACATTTAATGAAATATTCTTATTCTTATATAGCATGTATAGTGAATGCTTATAAATAAAGATAAACAACAACCTTTTAACAATTATTCTACTGGACTAAAATACCTGTTGCACTGAAAAACAATGAAAATAATATAACATTATTCTTATTCCAGACATTTCAAACAAGTAATTATGTCAGATCACTGTATTAAAATACTTGTATGTATAAAAGTAAAGTAAATTCATATCTGTATATCAGTTACAATATTTATACAGTGAAATCTGTAAACCAATCTCATTCAGAATGCATTGAATGTGAATAGCATTCGTTGCCATACCTAGATTCGTAGATTGTTTTCTTTATGTCCAGTGGCACCTATTTCATGCATATTTAGACTAAAAAGAATTTATATATACATTTATGTTGAAATTAATATGTGGCTTACTCACCGGTTACTTCGCGCTGCAAGATTTGGATTTGGATTAAGAATAAATAACATGGTAAATGTTCATTAGCGTATTAAGACAGTTAAACAATTAGATATAACAACTCGCACAATAAGTATAACCATCTACTCAATTTACAAATATAAATATAAAATAATATCCAAGAAAAGATTGACAATTTACGCAATGATAGAATTTAAATTCAGTTATAACACCAAAGAAAAAGTTCACGACTATTTAAAGCATTTAACAAAGTTAAAATTATTTAAGAAAGAAAAACCAGATTAACAGTTTAAATTGTTGAGCTACTATTTTTTTTATAAAATGTTGCTTAATTCTAAAACTAAAAAAGAATACTCATCTTTTCTTCTGTGTTTTAAATTCTATAGCTTTGGTCAAGCTCCGTGTAAGGTTTGAATTTAAATGACCAAACCACACGAGGTAAATTGCACGGACTAACATTTCGCGGGCTAAACTAATTAGCATATTAAAGTGACCAGTATAAAATGAATCGAACACACCGTCAATTTAAATCAATAATAGGCATACCAAGTTATATAATTACAATAACTGAATTTAATTATTATTGAATTAAATTCTAGTATCTCAGTTTTTTTCGTCTTTTTTATGTCTGATTATTTTTTCCTTCTGTGTAATGGTTATCAAAAACAGTTTACATGTAAGCTGTTGGAATATTAATGGTTTTAAACTAAAAGGATACAACAAGTTCAGTGATTCAGATTTTATTAGTGAATTCAACAAAAAAGATATTTTTTGTTTACTTGAAACCCATTGCTCTCTTGAAGATGCATTAGAAATACCAGATTTTAAAGCTGTGCATCTTATTCGGCCCATGTCTGCACGCACAAGAAAACGCTCTGGTGGTATTTCTGTATATGTAAGGTCTACACTGAGACCTGGAATAAAATTCTTAAAACACAAAACAAATGACTACATTTGGCTTAAACTTTGTAAGCAATTTTTTGGCTTACCTGAAGATTTATATCTATGTTTTTTATATAATCCCCCTGCCAATTCAACATATTCTCAATCTCTAACCTATGATATTCTTGAATATGTGGAAAATGATATAGTAAGTTATTCCAAACTGGGAAAGATTTTAATTGCTGGTGATGTAAATGCTAGAACAGGGTCCAAACAATTAGACTTTATTCAAAACGATATTTTAGATACTCATATCTCATCTTTATTTGAAGAATATAACCCTGATTTTGATATACCAGTCCGTCATAGCCAAGATAGCATTTTATCCACAAGGGGCAAGACACTTAACGACTTGTGTGTGCAGACAGGGATCCGTATCTTAAATGGTAGAACCCCTGGTGATTATATAGGTCAGCTTACTTGCCACACCCCTATGGGTAGTAGTGTGGTAGACTATTTTTTATCCTCCGAAAGTCTTTTAAGTAATATACTATTTTTTAAGGTTCATGATTTTAAAGCCGACCTCTCTGATCACTGCCAGGTATCCACAATGTTAAAAGTTAACTGTATATTTAATGCAGTGCAAAAAGATGTTTACTCTATACCAAACCAATATATATGGGAAGAAAATTCTGCAGAGAAATTCCAAAATGCTCTAGCTTCACCATTAGTTCAAGAAAAAATAAAAACATTTAATAATACAAATTATACTGGTGACTCAAATATTATGATACAAGATCTGAATAATATCCTTTATGAGGCAGCTAATATTTCTATTAAGAAAAAGATTATAAAAAAGGTTAATAGTACTGCTAAAGTGAAGAAAAGTCAACAGCCAAAATGGTTTGACCTTCCCCTTATAAATATGAAAAAACAGTTATGCGATAAAGAAAAGCTTTTTAAAAAATATAACAAAGATCCTTATATTAGATCCTCATTCTTTGCTTTACTGAAAAAATACAGAAAAGCAAGAAAAACTAAATATAGAGAATTCCGTGCTGATCTTATAGATCAACTTGATAATTTGCGTGAGGAAAACCCAAAAAGTTATTGGACTTTATTAGAATCACTTAAAAATTCAGACAAAAAAACAGAAAAATCATCAAATATAACAAGCACGGAGTGGGCTGAATATTTTAAAGATCTTAACAAAAAACCAGTAACTCCTTCTCCTAATATAATAGAATTTTTACATAATTTAGAAAATGCTAAAGTTTTTACTGAGTTAGACATCCTTATCACAGATAAAGAAATTTCTGATGCAATTCATACTTTAAAGAATAAAAAATCATGTGGCCCAGACAGTATTTCAAATGAAATGATAAAAAACAGTCAAAGTTTTATAATTAAAAGTTTAAATCATGTTTTTAATAAAATACTTTCAACATGAAACTATCCTCAGATATGGGCTAATGGTTTTATAACTGCCTTATTTAAAAATGGTTCAAAGGATGATCCATCAAATTATCGTGGACTAACTGTGACTAGTTGTCTCAGTAAAGTATTTACAAAAATTCTTACTAAAAGATTAGAAAAATTTTGTATTAAAAGAAATATCATTTGTCCTGAGCAAATTGGTTTCTGCAAAGGCAAGCGTACTTCAGATCATATGTTTGTCATGAAATGTCTTATGGATAAATATACTCAGACAGGTTTAAAACATTTATATACCTGCTTTATTGATTTTAAAAAAGCCTTTGATAAAGTTTGGCATGAAGGCTTATTTTATAAATTAAGAAAACTTGGTGTTAGTGATCTATTTTTATAATGTTGTTAAAGATATATATAGTAAAACTTTATTGTCAGTGAAAATTGACCCTAATCATGTAACTGACACTTTTTCATCTTTTATAGGAGTAAGACAGGGAGATAATTTAAGTCCCATCTTGTACAACATTTTTGTTAATGATATTCCAGATATATTTGATGAGGATTGCTTTCCAGTTAAACTAAATAATACAAAACTTAATTGTCTGATGTATGCAGATGATCTAATTTTGCTTTCTGAAACTCCTAGGGGTCTACAAGAATGTCTTGATAAACTACAGATTTATTGCAATAATTGGGGACTGGAAGTTAATATTACTAAATCCAAAGTCATGATTTTTAGCAATTCTGGTAGACTTCTTTCTACTCAATTTCATTTAAATAATACCCCCCTAACGAACACAAAAAATTATACTTACTTGGGTGTTAAATTTAGTATTAATGGCAAATTTACAGATGCCCAGCATGAAATGTATAATAAAGGGTTAAAGGCCTTATTTAAACTTAAAAAATGTTTCTCAGGTCATAAACCAAAAATAAAAACTCTCATTCATGTTTTCGACCATACAGTTAAATCAGTCTTAATGTATGGCAGTGAAATATGGGGTGACTTTAACTTTCACAAACTAAACACTCAAGGGGATAACTATTTTAAAAAACTATGTGGAGACCTGGCAGTAGAGAAGGCTCATTTAAGCTTTTGTAAATTTATACTTGGAGTAAGTAAAAAAGCAACTAATATTGCAGATATGGGTGAACTTGGCAGATATCCTCTATTTTTGGAGGTTTTGTTAAATATGTTTAAATATTATATACGTTTAAAAAAATCTGATGACTTATTATTAAAAGAGGCTTTCAACCTCTCAAAATCTCTACATAATGAGCAGAAAAAGAGCTGGTATACCAGTATTCAAACTTTATTTAAATACTTTAGCATCAATGAAAATTATGCACTTAATTTAAAGACTAAGTTAAAAAACTATTTATGTAAAAAGATGCAATCAAAATATGATTTAATATGGCAAACTGAGCTTAATAATGATTTCAGAGGCAATAAACTATATGGTAACAAGCTCAGAACTTATAGACTTTTTAAAAGCAGATTTTGCTTAGAAAATTACCTTTTGCAGGAAAATTTTAGATATAGACATCATTTAACAAAATTCCGTATCAGTGCTCACGATTTAGAGATTGAGAGGGGAAGGTACAAAAATCTGACAGTGTCAGAACGTATCTGTAAATTGTGTGGTACTGAGGTTGAGGATGAAATTCATTTTCTTCTTCAGTGCCACAAACTTTCAAATATTCGTTTCAATTTTTTAAATGAAATAAAACAACGGTTTAAAAATTTCAGTGGTTTAGATATTAAATCACAATTTATTTGGCTTATGTCCTCTGAAGATACTTTCATATTCCAGAAACTCGGAGAATTATTGCAAAATTTATCCTCATTTAGGAAAGTTTCCTTAAATAATATAAAGATATAGAAATGCCCAGTGACCCCCCCCCCCCCCCCCCCCCCTTATATTGTTAAACACTGTGCTTGTTGTATTCTTGTATTTGTGTTGATAGATATTTTTTTTGGTTTATTTTTCTTTTATAACATTGTGTCTTAATCATATTGAATCACTTGTAATCATTTGTATGTAATTAATGTTGATTGTTCTGCTCCTTGTGGGCGCTTTGATTAGCAATAAAAAATATATTTGAATTTGAATTTTGTTGCAGAAGCGTTGCCATCATCAAAAGTTCATTTACTTAAATGTTAGGTGTCTCTCACTAACCATATATATGATCAGACAAACTATTATTATATATACCCACAAACAAAACAAAATTCCTTCATTTTATTTTATCTCAGATTTAGTTTTTTTTATTTATCATCTTCTCAAAACTAAGTTACCGAAGGACTATATATCATATTGCCAATGTTCCCTAATTTTTGTTAAATTTTCTAAACCTGTATTTATAATAATAAATCATTAACAGATATCTTGATAAAAGAATAATATGCTTTTCTCGTTCAAAAAATATATGGCGGTTACCTCGCTTTTTATGAAATAAAATATTTTTTTCTTAATTCCTCATTTACTGCAAATTACTCATTAAATTTTGAAAAAAAGTTATAATAGTAATTTTATGAACCTCATGAAAAGACATATTTTTGCATTATTTAGACGCCTATATAATTTCAAGGTAAACGGGTGAAGTAGTTTCATGTACAATTCACGAAATGACACAAGCTTAAATAAAGGCAACAGTAGTATACCGCTGTTCGAAATTCATAAATCAATTGAGTAAAAACAAAATCCGGGTTAATAACAAAAAAGAGGGAAACACATCAAATATAAGAGAGAACAAAGACACAACAGAAAAACAACACTATAATGCAACACACACAGAAACGAAGTATAAAATATCAAAGGCCATTTTCCTGACTTGGTACAGGGCATTTTCAGAACAAATGGTGGGTTGAACCTGGTTGTGTGGCTAGCCAAACACCCCGCTTTTAAACCTATACTCTAGCTTAACAATCAATGTTCATAAAACATCATCATATGCCTTTCCACAGAGAAACCTCAAATTAATGATTAATTAATAAAAAAAAATCTAACTCGTAGATAATGCCCTTTTAAGTATCTTTTCACCTTATTTTAGGCTTCGTTATGATGTATTTCTCAAATTTCCTCGAAAATGTGTTTGAGCTATTGATTTTGACATTCGATTAGGGACTTTCCGTTTTGAATTTTCCTCAGAGTTCATTATTTTTGTGATTTTACTTTTTTCAATAACAATGCATGCGAAAACCCGTCGAAAACTGGACGTCTCACTTATATCGTAATATTGGTAAGAAAAACATACATATCTTCATCGGAGTCCTACAAGTTTGTTTGCTGTTTTTCAGACAATTACAAGCTACGATACAGAGAAGTACAAAGCAAATGTGACTATAAATGGAACAATCGTAGAAGTCATAAAAACTATGGTGACTGGAAAAGATCTATCAATTGCTAATAGCACAAATATTCTAGGTATATTCCTGTCATATAGTTTGTTATGATCAATGTTTACATGTATATTAACGAATACGTTTTTGCTTTATTTAAAAAAGAAATGACCAGGAAACATAGACCCATGTAGAGTACTGTACTCTACACCATCAATTGTATTTGTAACCGTGTTGACGTGTAAAGTATACAGAAGTGAAGAGTAATACATACAAATACGCTTTGGTGTGTCTTAGATGACACGTACAGAGTAGTTTTTCATATCATTACAATCATCATTTATTCAATTTACTTGAATTTTATTTCGATCTATACATGTAAGTGGGAAAGTGTGAGTCAGCATTTTTATATCCTTGTTATATGATTATTTATTTAGGTATTTTGATAGCCAGTGCCGTATTTGGCATTGCCACTGCGTCAACAAAAGAAATTGGGCAACCTTTCTTCAAATTTTTCTACGCAGCTACAGAAATTATCTTGGTGATATTAGGAAAACTAATCTGGTAAGGATTCAAAAATAGTTTGTAAACGTTATCTACTGTCAAAAAAGACAATCAACTTGTCAGAGATACTAGACTTGAATAAGACGCGCGTTTGCTACAAAGAACAAACCAATCAGTGACGTTAAAAGGGTTAACCCATTGTGATTAATGTTGTTTTTAATTAATGTTTATGAATACTTTGTTATGATAATTGCGTTGATAGAACTATATTGCATATCGACTTGATCACATTTTTAATTATCAGTTGTCACATGCACTAAGTCTCCGATTTTATAAAAACTTTAAGACAAATGATGATGTTAATAGTATATCTACAATATCGTGTAGTGAAGTTATTCAGAGTTTATGTAGATTCAGTAAAATCAATGATTAACCCTTTTACGTTCCTACCGGTCAATTTGACCGTTAAGCAAAATTTGTGGCGGAGTAGTTTGCATGAAGTTTTGTATCGTTGACAATTTTTGACGTACATATGTGGTTGTGGGCTCAAATTGAAGATCAGTATACCACCAACTTGATTTTTGGTGTCTGAAACCAACAAAATACAATGCATTATGCCAATTTGCCCTATATTGACAAGATGTTTTTGGAGGAAAACTGTTTTATTTCTATTTTTAAATTGAATATTTTCACAAAATGTCACAAGACAAATTGTTGCTGTTCTTTGTTTTAAAATGACAATTTTGATAACTGTGCAGTGATCATTTACAAGAATACTATCAAAACTGTAAGTAAAACTCATACACATACAAAAAATCTGATTCATAGAGTATCAACACTGAAACAAACTCAAATTACAAGGAATTTTCATGTTTTCTTTTGTCAGTTTTTATAGCAAAAGAGATGAGAACATCTAAAATGTGTTAAAAATTGTTAGCCAAGTCGGAATAGCAATAACAAATCTTTGTTTCTTTAGTGTCTGGTTATGAGGGTGTTGGATATCGTATCGCTAAGGTATAGAAATAGTGACATATAGACGAAAAAACGAACATTTCTGAATAACTTTCTTACAAATTTGCTTCAAAAAATAATAATTTTCAAAAAATAGCTTCTTAAGAAAACGAAGTTTGATTATGTTCTCCCAAAATTAATTTCTAGTCTTACAGAGAAGGTGACTTATATGCTTAAATTTCATAAGTTTCCCAATGGTTTCTGTGGCTCAGTGGAAAGATGCACAGACTTACACCCGGATGATCGCGTGTTCAAACCTCACTGCCGGAGGATGAAAAAATAAATTCCTATATTAAATGTAACTTAACTTAACTTTACTTTCAATTTCAATTAAGACAACTGAAATACATGATTAACATCAAAAAGAAAAAATCCGCCCCCCCCCCCTTTTTCTCCCCTCTCTCTGTTTTTGTTACATTCTTAGCCTGGGCACTCAAAAATACCAGATTTTCATTCAAAATTTACTCAAAATTCTTTCCTAAAGGCTTATTCTGTAAGCAGTTATGAATAGTACATCTTTAACATAAACTTGGGCCATTTATTTGACTATGACAAAAATTCTCAAAAAATACACTATTTTTCGGTGTTTCGAGTCTTGATATTTCTACCAATCAGACAAGTTTTGCATCTTTCTGTATACAGTTTTCACCGATAACGTTTCCGAAAGTCTTCATGCATTAATTTAACACTAAAACTATGTTCTGTTTTTGTCACTAAATGTCTGTAAAACCGCTTTTCCGCTTGAATTGTACATTTTTGTCACTTTAATTCAGCATGTCACGTGACTTTTGAGGGATATCACGTGACCAACGTAAGAAATTATTTTCCTTAAATCAAGTTTTCCTGAAACCTTGGTCAATTATCTATCAGATGAGTCTAACTTGTCCTTTGAGTGAGCTTTTTATCGAAATGTGCAATTGATTGAAAACAGATATCCTTTATTCGGGAAGAAAAGGTAAAAAATCCTTGAATGTTAAAGGGTTAAGTGTTTTGCCCAAAAAATTTATTAATAAGAAGATGTGGTATGAGTGCATACTTATCTGGTTTGTCATTTATTGCATTAATAATGTTTGTTGGCGTTAGCAACTATGTATTATGGAGTTTAATTTCAGGTTTACTCCAATTGGTGTAGCGAGTCTGATTGGTAAAACTATTGGAGGAACAAAGAACTTAGAGGATGATTTCAGTAGACTTGGTTTATACATAGCAACACAAATGATTGGTTATTTACTCTTCATGATAGTAGCAGTTCCATTAACATACTTTATACTGATGAGAATGAATCCGTTTAGATTTCTTTTCACTGTGATTCATGCTTTTATAATAGTGTTTGCTACTTCTAGCACGTAAGTACAACAAACTTGAAATTAAACTTGAAAGCACGTTTCCTTATTAGTAAACATCAGAAATTACTACTATAGCAGACAACAGAAGACATATTGAGTGTTGTGAATACAGACATTTCTATACCAACACTAAATATGAAATGGACAGAATTACAAGCAGCATGAACACGCCTTACAAATAGTCAATCCAGATCTCGTTTAATTTCATTTATTTTCACATACTTTAAAAATGAAGTCGACAGATAAAAAGAAATCTGTAATACAAATGCTAGTATTCAAAATGAGTTATCTGTCGTACCATATCATAAAGGTTGAATACATTGTGTCTAAGATTGATTAATATATTGATGTGTATTTCACTTAGCATCAGATACCTACATGTATGACAACACGTTTCTATATAACAGACACGAAAGACCATCCATAAACAAAATTATAATTGTATGATGGAACTAGAATAAAGCCTAAGCAACTGTTTCATATTACTCATAGAATTCGACAAGACATCTTGCAAAATTAATACCGAATTTTGCGTTTATGAGTGGAAAAGTGCTACGTATATAGTGTTTAAAATCAATATTACTCTATCTTACATATGTATACTCATTTAAACTTAATAATAAGTATTGTAGTCATTTCATTGCTTTATTTATAAATATGTAACATGGGAGCAATCGAATTTTGCTCCAAACAAAAACATTATAGAAACATTTAAATAACAAGCACTTTTGTATTTTCAAATAAGTACAGCATACTAATTCATGTACGATAAACCTGATAATTTTTCGTATCAGAGCCATTGCTATTCCTGAAAGTATACGGAAATTAGAAGGACCAAACAAATTAGACCGTAGAGTAACTCGATTTGTTATTCCATTATGTGCTGCTATTGGGCGTTGTGGGAGCTGTATTTACATAAGTGTATCCTGTTTGTTTGTCATGCAAATCACTGACCAGGAAGTGGACGCTGCTTCGGTCATTTTAGTAATGTGAGTGTTTTACCGTTAGATTTAGTTACATACGTACACGATGATTATTGTTTTAACATAAAATAAAATTGATATACATTTAAAAAATTCCAAAAGACGACCACCAAATATGAATATCATCGTGTTAAGGTGGTACCCAACACTTTCACTAAAATCAATTTGGCTCGTTTAATTTTCATAACATTTTGACAAGGTATTTACTAATTACACTGGTTATATAGCAGTTTGATCATTCAGAAGCTTAATATTCCCTTGAAATACAACGTATTTAAAACGTTTAGAAGATTTTACACATTTATCTCCCTGTAGTGTTAGGTACCACCTTAACACAAAAAAACTTGTAACAGCAATATTCTAGTAATACTATAATGTATAAATAATTCGGTACTGACGGATTTTTTTTCTTCAGCATTTTAACGACATTTTCGTCGTTGGCCATACCATCTGTGACAGGGGCTAGCTTGATTACTGTCATAATCCTACTCACTGCCTTAAATATTCCACCAGAAGCGGCGGCACTTCTGTATTCATTCGAGTGGTTTCTGTGAGTATAATAATGATAACAAACGATGCAATATAATCTGTATCTTATCCTTCGAATATTAACATATTTATATGTTTATTCCCGCACTGAAGCAATGAGGACATTAAGTGTAAACCTAAACCGCCAATCCGTCCATCTGTAATCCGTCTTGTCGTAAGTCTAGTTTTGGTTTCCGAATTTTTACGCGAGTTTAATTTGCATCATCGCTTTTCATGAAATTCATAAACAATAATATGAATCAAAACCTTCAGACAGAGTTAGAACATGGGTAGTGAGTCACTTAACCTGGACCATTGCAATTTGTTTTGTTTCTGCACTCTAACTTAAGTCTTCCTCAAAATTTTATGAAACGCATTTAGAATGGTAAGAACCACAACACACAGACAGAGTTTAAATTTGATTTATTAATCTTTTACCGTTCAGAGCTATGTCACTTTTGAACTTGGAAAACTGCAAAATTTGAGCGCGTGTTCTCAAACACATTCTTCTTTTTTAAAATGCCGGGTTTTGTGAAATGTATATGTTTGATTATTATGCAGAAAAATATGACAAATATTAAAAGCTACTTTACTTTGTTTCATGCATGCATGATGTTATCGTACAACACTGTTAGTTATATTCCCGTTTCAGAGATAGGATGAGGTCAATTACAAACTACAGCGTACAAGTGACATGTGTAGTGTTTACTCAGAGGATGTGCTTGTCTTCATTAAAAACTGGTAACAAGGATGATAAGACATTGGATGTATTGAATGAAAAAGAAAATGGAATTCAAATAGCTGAGATGGTTGATGACGAAAAATGTGTATCACAGGAAACATTTAATCAACGCCTTTGAAATACTCAACCAAACTCATAGTTTTAAATATCAATTATACATATTGTATATTTTTATTTTAATGTATCCAGTGTATTTTAAAAAATACCGATATTGTATATATTTTTCAGTTGAAAACTTAATGTCTTAAAATAGTAAACCTTATATATATTCTGGTGAATAACACACCACATTGTATGTTTAATACGATATAATGTAAATGTTGTAAATCTTCCAGTTCATTTTGTTTTACATTTAATAAATGATGTAACAATGAATAGAGTAGATAAAAGATGTTATAGGTGTTTGATATGTTAAAACAGACCTAATGTTCACAAAATATGGTTCTACAACTTGAAAAGGGTGGGCAAACAACTTTAGGAATGACACCTAAAAATTTTTCATGAATCATATATTTAGCTCCATAAAGGGGCCTCATACACAATCCGCCTGTAGTAGCCATTTAATCACAAATTTCCGATCATATTATAAAGTTGTTTGACATTTCACGGCGAAAATCGACAACTCGAATTAAAAACACAAATATGTCAAATATAAAAAAGAAGATGTAGTATGATTGCCAAAGAGACAACTCTCCACAAGAAACCAAAATGACACAGAAATTAACTCCTATAGGTCACTGTACGGCCTTTAGGTGTCATACCACCAATTACTCCCTCAAATTTAGAACGTATGTGAAAGTAGGCCTACTCGGACAAAAAATAGTGCATTTGATGTCATTGTTCACCTAAACTTACCAACACATTTGCAGAAATGAAACTTTTGTTGAAAGAGAAATATATTAAGACCATTTTGAGCCATAATTTACCTGTCTATGAGTTTGCATTAAAAATTGAGGATTAATGCGCTCCATAGTACACTAATTTAAGATTTCCAGAAAACCAGGGGTTATTTTTAGTGGTACCTCCTTTCGGAAGCTCTCTTCTTTCATATATGATTTTGAATGTATGTTGAAAATTGGCATGCAGAAAGGTGACACCTGTATGATTCAGGATATACCTAGTTTATATGAAGTTAAACTTAAGGTAAAATATTTAGAAAGCTGTGAAAATTGCAAAATTTGGTTGAACAGATAGGGACTTTTAATTGGTGGTATGTCACCTTTAGCCATGTGTATATCCCATAGCGCATAGTCAGCTATAAAAGGCAACTCTTGTTTAGCTTGATCATATATTCGTTGTTTGGTTAATTGTAAAAATGAACTATCCAAACAAAGTACCTATTGGTTGTCCCAATAATAATTAATACCAAGATCATTTAACATTGTTTTAATACAAGTTGCCCAGTTTTTACATTTATTGCTATTTGCTACTAGTTCTTTGTAACAAGACTTTATAATACAATTTTCACTACCGTGAATTTTAGTCCATACTTTGAGCATCCTAAAATTTCGCTCATGTAACAATGGAAATCTTCCTAATTCATAATATACCATTACATTAGAAGTGGACCTCTTGACACCGAAAAATGTTTTACAATAGTCCAAATGAATTTTTTTCTACATTTGGTGCTCTATAACCCCAAACTTCACAACCATACATTTAAATACGGTCAAGTCCTACCTAGATTACTCTGTACATAAGTTAAAGAAGATGCAGAAATGTATGTAGCTTTATAAACATTTATTATATCATTTCAATGTAAAATACGCAAAAAAGAAAACGTTTTCTATACTTGTACATAATATTATATCAATATTAGTTCCCCGATGTTAAATTTCAACTGGCCCACAAATTTGCTATAAAAAGGGATAAAAGGAATCGTTTACAAATCACACAATACAAAAGACTATACATCACCATCTACACATGACTTCAGTGTTTGTATGTCTCACATTTGTTTAATTAATTAGTGAGAAAATAATAGGATATGAAACGAAATGCTTACTCCGCAAGTCTTTTATATTATTTTAAGTACCATCAAAAGACAAAAAAATCCGGATGAACATATTATAATATGTGGGTATTTTAAAAAGTATATGAAAATGACGATAAGAATCAGCAATACTTGATCCCTTAAATATATATACAATCTCAGTTACTGAAAATAATTGGAAATGTCAGTTAAGCAAATAAAGAACGGGATGAATGCATACAATTTGAGATTTCGATAACAGGCTTGCAGCCTTAAAATCATTCATTCATATATTAAGGGAGCTACCATTTGATTTTTTTTAGGGGAGCTAGGAAGAAAAATTATGTCCTGGATTTTTTTTAGGTGTAATGTAATCTCTGTCCTGCATTTTTATTTTTCTCTGTATTCCACTTATCCTGACCTTTTTTTAACATGATATTCTGTCTTTTTTTTGACAAAGTGCTTCATCCTGCCTTTTATTTTACTAAAAAAAATTCTGACTACCTTTTTTAAATTTCATTCTAGCCCACCCCGACTCCATAAAAATCATATGGTAGCTTAGTTTCGCATATATTATAACTTGTTTACGTACCTCACAGGTAAATCATACTTAATACAATTTAACTTGCTAAGACGACCGTGTAACTTCGCGATATAACTGTAACTTATACATTAAATATGCGATTGCATTTTATACTTTGTGTTTATCTAAAAGTAATAAATGATCAAAATCATATTCAGTGTATTCAGACATTATTTAAAGCACTTATGATGTATATTTACTTGTATCTCATTATTTTTGTCCTATATTTCGAAAGTTCACTGTGTTCATAGTATTTGATGAAACGCATACCGCTTGCCCTGATATTTGAGTGTCGTTGTATTCCAACATGGCAGTAGGAAAAGAAAAATGCTTGGAGATTTTAAAAGCAAACTGTTTGGTACTTTTGACCTTAGTGGGAGCTGCAGTTGGATTTATTATAGGTGTGGTTATTCGGAATACAAATCCGACGGACAGCACACTCATGTGGGTTGGTAAGTATATTACAGATACTCTTGTATTTTATTTGACCTATGCAAAACAAAAAACAGTTTTTCATGTTTTTGACTAGCTCATTTGTACAAACCTTAAGCTAGCTTTAAGCTGGGGTCACACATTCACGATTTTTACTGCCGTCCTTGACAGGACCATTCCCGATTAAAATTTGTCAAAAGTCTGATCAAGATCCTGTGAAACGTGGATGGAAATTCGATTTGTATCTTTCGCCAGGTAAAATTCGACCGAGTCTGTCACGACTGCGTCCCGATTCTACTGAATGTAATCCGACAGAGATCAGATAGTGACAAGACAGTGAACCGACGCTGACGGACGTTATCCGTTCGAAAACTGTCGGCATAATCGGGATGATCAGGTACTGTCGGAACGTAATCCTATCACGGTCCGCTCTATGGCATTGCAAACGGCTTTGTCTGGTCTCAGTCGTATTGTATTCTGCTATTGTCGGGACTTCTCCAGATCATTCCCGTTCCACAGGACACCGTCCCGAATACACAGAACATTGTTAGGAATTCGATCCGATACAGCAGAATCTGTCACGACATAGGAACGATTGTAATCCGACTAGCCAAAATCGGCTGAGTTTCCCCGAATGTTACGGGACGCACCTAACTGTCGGGGTGCTTTGCCGAACTATTCGGACCCTTCCCGACCAGTAGGAATCTGTTACGAACTAAAACGACTGCGTTCAGACAACAATAGGACATTCCAGATAATTGAGGATACTAATCCGACTTTTTCACTTTTCGTGTCGTATCGCTGTCTGATCTCAAATGGGAGCAATAATCGGCAATGTGTGAACCCCGCATTAAATAAAACATAAAACAGATAGTTATATATACTTTATCATATTCATTGCCTCAACTTGTTTTTACTCATTAAACGTTGCAGCTTTTGTTTTATCAGTAATACGTTCACCAGTTGAAGCCACGTCCTGCATATTTCACAACTTTACTGTATAAAGGTAGAATAATTAATGAGGCGACTAATATAGCATTTGGCTTTTCTATGATCGTATAATACAGAATAGAATATATCAATCGTTTGACCAACAAAAGCATGGTAGTGACCAGTAAATTTATCAAAAATAATGGCTTTAAGTAAACTTGTTCTAGAAGGTTACAAATTCAACACTGCAATTAGATCTATGAATATTGTTTTTATTTGCATAACTATTGAATTTGTTATCAGTAAATTAAAATCGAAGTTTTTATGTTATATACATATGCACGTTAATGACTGTACAATATGCCGGTACCTGTATCTTGGCATTTCAGAAGCTGCAGTTTTTTCTCTGACTGTATATGACGTCTTTACACTAAATATATTTAGGAGAAAACTGTATTGTATTTTAAGCTCCTACGGCATCAATTTGAGATTTGATGACCGCAAATACCCGTTTACTGGCTCCGCTAACGCGTCGCCAGTAAACTTTATTTGCGACCATCAAATCACTAATTGATGCCGTCGGAGCTAAAAATACAATACAGTTATCTCCATTCTAATGAAACTGACAGAAAACAATCTCAAATCATACATTTAAAGTTTGCCGTACGTCTGCGGTTGCGCGTACATTTTCATGGCAAAACTTGCCAATTGATGCCATGAAAATTTATAACGTTGTCCAATCATATTGAACGTTACAAGCGATGTTGCATTAGAATGGATGCTTGATGTGAACTGATTGATTTTTTAGTCTTAGATACATACTTAGTTGTTATTGGCTTCGAACTAGCTGTCAGTAACTGCGAGTACTCTCTTATCTTTAGTTAGTGTCTTTTAGTTGTTGGGAATATACTTACCTACCACATTTTCTCTGTGTTGTTGTTAGATGTGTTCTATTTGTATCCATCTGATGAGTTCAGCATTTTCAACTGATTTTTATAGTTAGTTCTTATATTCTAGTGTTGCACCACTGTTCCCGGTTAGGGGCGGATTGGCGCCTTCAATCGAGCTAAACCCCGTCGCTTAGTTTGAAGGCCATACAGCGACCTATAATTATTAACTTCTGTATCATTTGGTCTCTTGTGGAGAGGTGTCTCATTGACAATCGTACCACATTTTCTTATCTTTATATTTACTGTTATAGATTTGATTTAACTGTTAAATGATTTAAATAATTTTCAAAGTAATTTTTCTTCTCATCTTTAGAACACCAGCATCTGTCCCTGAAAGAAAACAAAATCACGTATTTCTTAAAAAAACAGTTTTCTTCTCGTTTTATATATTTCAACTGCTTCCTTGTTTGAAACAAAAAAGTTATTTCCGATATATAGATATTTCTAATTGTGTACTTATTTTGATTTTAACTTTGTGGCAGATCTTTAGCAGTCGCATATCAATTGTTTTTTTTAGTTTTGTAGTGACATCTTAGAGCTTGACATATACATTGTGTTTTGGGGGCGGATGATACCTTCCTCCGGGTGCGGGATTCTCATGGTCTTTTAAAAAACTATTTGTGGCCTTCGTCTGTTTTCTGCTCTTTGGTCGGGTAATTGTCTCTTTGACACATTCCTTATTTCCGTTCTCAATTTTATATAGTATATAAACTATGTTCCGGACAATATGAGTATTTTGACCATACGCGTATGGTCATGACCATATGGGTATATACTCATATGGTCCGACCATACGCGAATGGTCGAGGTAATTAAAAAGTTTACAGGTAACACCTAACTCTTCATAAGGTATAACCCTTATAGTTGTCACGTCATTAAAAAGGTCATTTCATTATATTATAATAAAAAAAAATATGCAGTTTCGTGCATTTAATTTTACTCACTAGTCAGTATAGTAAACACATTTTATACATATAGTCATTATACCGAATTGTTGTTACGAGTGCATGGCAATATGTCGACCTAGGTAGATATTTCCATAATTTCTTAATTTTTAATGACTGTTACGGAATTTCCTTAGACTTTGGTATCACTGCACGCAGCTGATAAGAAGGCTAGCCTTTCGCTCGAATGCACATGGTGTAACTGCAAAGGATCGTGCACAATCAAGACGAGCAAATGCAGAAAAAGTTATAGTACCGTGTGGAAGTAAATGCCATCCTAAGCTTAAATTTAAGAATACAATTCGCCGATAAAAACTAACTGGCATCAATATTTGATTTTTATATAGCCTTTGACTTATAAAATTAATACATTTTCATGTAAACATCATTGGTTTTTTTAGATAAAGTTTATTAATATTTGAAAAAATACCGTTATAATTGTCCAAATACTCATATGGTCCGGAACATATAAACACTTGTATATTCTTAAAGAAAAGAAAATATATGTTGACCTTTATACGACCCTTTTGTTAGTGTATCCCTGTGTATCTACCTTATGAAGTTATATATCATATTTTGTAGAACGAAATTATACACCAATACCGAAAAAAATACAATCATTTGAAATTGCTGACCTTTCAAGCGAGATACTTTTTTTATTCTAATTGCAGGACTTTTAAAAGAATTAAAACATTTAAATTTCTGGGCAAACTAAGAAGTGAAGACGATGTCACTTCTAACATTTACAAGTTATATACTATATTTTAATTATTTCTCAACAAACCACATTACGTTGCATATAAGCATGTTTTCTATTTAATCAAAACGAATCAATAAAGGCTAAAGCCAGTAGTTTCTGAATATTTCCATTACATGTTTAATTAATCTTTTTCTATTCTCAGTTTTAATGTGCTTATTGATAAAACACAATCTTTCTAATTTTACTTATTTTATAGTGCACCTGCTATGATCTTTTTATCTAACTGAATTAAGATTTAAAAATTTGTTTACTGCAAATCATTGTCTTTGTCAAACCTACAAATTTCGGTAGGCAGTCTATACATTTTTAATTGTATTTCAATTATGATATATGTACAGAATCTTTTCATGCAGTGTTATCGCGCATCTTAAATTTTATTTTTATTATTAATAATTTGATGGGAGGTCACCTTTCAAATATTGACGTATGGCGAAAGGGTGTATGAAATTCTCTCACAATATATCCATTAAAAATCAAAACTTTTGCCTTGACAATCACATTATCATATTAACGATTGCTCATGTTAGTAGAGCGAAAATACGTTTATGAAAGATAACTAAGCATCCAGTAAAAAGGGTGATTTTATGTTTAAAACAAAAAATAAATTGAAAAAGCGTTTTTCCTCCTTGAGCGTACTTAAAATATCCAGATACAAAACGAATAACAAATTATAATTTAACTTTACCTTTTGTTTAAGGTATCCTTGGAGAGATTTATCTAAACATGCTGAAAATGATGATAGTTCCTCTGATAGTGGCTTCAGTTATAACAGGTAAGCAGGTTAAATGATTGTGGTTAGAGGGAATAATTTTAGAGGAAAAAACGAGGAAAGGCCCCACACAGCAGCAAATATTTAAATAAAAAAAACCAAATAAATGACAACTACGTCCTAACGAGGTTTTTGATAGGCAATAATTTCAAAAAGGATTTTTCAAGAAAATATGACGGGGTAAATTATTCTGGTGATTTTAAATGGATATTTATTTGTCAAATATTTCATTATGTGTGTCTTCCGTAGTATGGAAATTACAGTAAAAAACTTTAGTAATATAATTATCAGATTGATTATAAAAGAGAGGCAAAATATACAAGAGGAACATATACAATCATAAACTGACATGGCTAAAATGGAAACGAATCACAACATAAAAAACTAAAAATTAGAAACCCGAACTCCACTAAATTTAGAGGGAGACATCCAGTGCTCCAATAGGATAAGCAGATTCTGTTTCACATATGACACTTGTTGTGTTTCACATGTAACTACACAACTGATGATAAATCTAATTCGGTAGGTCATATTCGGGGGAAAGGGGACGATATTTTCGTTACGACAATTGGACGATCACGTCGTCATCTGCGAGACAGATATTCATAACGCTCGTGATGGGATGATCTCAACTTCACGACTTGAAACTCTTGGTTTTATATCTCCCTTGTGCTCAGCGACAATCTATCAAGGACATACAAGCACTTGAATATCGTACCAACTGGGAGATATATATATACTCCATATACAGGCGCAGCTGCATGAATGTTGTTGCATAAAAAATAGAAAGTTCAAAATTGGGAAGCTGAAATCATCCCTTTAGTTTTGTTTTCAATAAATAAATGTAAGTCAAGATATGAGATAGACTTTACTGTATCTGTTGTATCCTTTATCTCAACATTGATGGAATAGATGCGTTTAACATATATAGTCACCAAATTTTATATTAGTTAGTGAGAGAACATTGTTTTTATAGCGGAAAGTGAATTAAAGGCCTAGGATACTGCTTACTTTTTTTCTTTCTTCCTAAGTTCCAAGAGCATCTATTTATAAATATGTTATACATTTCTACTTAATTGAAAATTATGAAAAGTGACATGAAAAATTTGCTAGATGCTGAAGATTTTGATCGACCATCTGTTTAGGACTTACAGCTTAGTTGTGTATGATCAATCTGATATCCATATAACTACTATTTCATGGTTTAAATGCCAAAAAATGCAACTTTGGCATGGATGATGCACTTTAACGAAATCCCTTTAATATCAATAGCCTTATCATTAGAACTATGATTGCCAATGATAAAACTTTCCACCAGAGACAAAATGATGTACACGTTAGCTGCTATAGGCCACCGTGAAGTCTTCAACAATAAACAAATATCAAGATATAAAAGGCCTGACAGGACAATTGTGAAACAGATTTAAACGGGAGATAAATATGCCTGCTTAAAGTACAAAAAAATGACAAAATAATATATATGATATACAGCAGCAAACGACGAATACTGAATTATATACTAAGTACTCATAACTAAGAACAGGTACATACATAATGTGGTACATGTACATCACTTTTCTGAAATTTAATTCATTTCACATTGTCATTTATTTGATTAAACAGGAACGGCTACCCTAGACCCTAAATCAAATGGGAAAATTAGCTTAGTAAGCTTAGGTTATATTATGTCTACGAATTTCCTTGGATGCTTAGTTGGTAGTATACTTTGTGTGATCATTCGACCAGGTAAGATCTTTATATTCAAAGGCAATAAATACTTCAAGCAAATAAAATAGTGTGTAAAAAAACAACAAAAACACAATCACAAAGCTGTATAAATTATACACTTGTTGATTTCTAATGAACATATAAACAAATGTACTTTACATTTATTTGAGTTTAGTACAGTGTAGCTTGTGTACTTTTAATCGTTCCTTTCTGGTAGTTATGGATAAATAAAGGCAAGGCTTTTCTGAAGTATGCCACACTTTGATTAAATTGTTATCTCTTTCAAAATCTGTCAGACGCTTTTCATTTCAAATTTTAAAGACATTCAATTTTGATAATATTCAAAATGGTCATAAACAAAATAAATACATCTTTTACACGTCACAAAACTGTTACCTCTATTAAACCGATACAAATCTGTTAGCTATAATTCTTTCTTTATTTTTTTAAGAATACTGCGACTCTAGTGGTAAAATACAGTCTATAACAGTATTTTCTTGTTTAATTTCAGGTGAAATCGCTAAAACAGAAGTTAAAGCATTAAACTCTGTTCCTTTAGAAACGGAGGATATTTTCGCTGATTTACTGAGGTAATATAAGGAGAGAATTATACTTGCCCTTTTTATAACGCTTTTTATTATTGACATTTAAAATGAAGACAGGTATTCTTACACGTCAAAAAGATAGTAATAAGGTGTTTGTCGACTTATACACACTTGTATATCCTATACAACATAATAGGCAGTTCGTTTAGCCAAATACGTAATGATACGAATGAAACTTCAATTATTTCCTTAAGGTGTATTGTTAATGGCCTGTTTATCATTATAATATAAGAAAAAAACAATAACTAGAATACAAGACAACTTTTAATGACTATGTTAATATTGGCTTGAATGACCAAATGTATTTTGTGTTGTTGGGTTAAAGTTGGTGAAGCATATCTGATATCTCATTATATTGAAATTTGCAAATGTATTGTTTCATTAAGCATTGACAGTTATATTTCATGTTTATATCACATACAATGTCTGTTTAGGACAGCTTTTATGTAGTTTCTTTTCATCAAATATTTGGGTTTCCTTTTACAGAAACATTTTCCCCGACAATTTGATATCTGCAACTTTTCGCAAGGTAAGTTATTGTTATAAGTTCAGTATGAGTTATCTTGTAATGTTGCATAAGCGTGTCCATCTGTGTTAGGCGTCTCTCACTAGCCATATATATGCGCAAACAAAGTATCATCATTGTTGAGAATATAATGCAAGCGTCAACGTTATGTTTCCCGTATATACGTCTTATGTTTATGACGTTACTTTTGTACCTTTGTATGGGCGCCTTCGATATAGATTTTGAGCATAAAAGTAACAGAATGCAAAGTATCGAGTTTTATTCGTTTATTACAATACAATCAAATTAAGGAACACATAAACAAACAAACAAAAATGTTTCTTTATTCTATTTCATCTTAAAATATAATTTTATGCATTTATCATCTTCCCGAAACATAGTTGTCGAAGGACTAAATCTATCATTCTGTTATTTCCATTATTTCTCTTTAATATATTTATTGTTTCATGTAGAGTTGTGCTCCTTCTAAACTGTTCATAATAAGACATTTTCAAAAATTGACACCGTCACTTACTACTCCATCTATGCCTACAGGTCATGTCAACATGAACAACTAACACATGCATTTACATAACTTATTTTTCTAACATACATTTTAAAAACTGTATAAAACATTTTATTTTGCATGATTTGATACTTTATTAGTTCTGTTTAGTAGCTGAGAAATAACCGATCTTAATATTGTACTTTGTAAAAAGAAAAGGGTGCTTTGTGTTAATTAGTCACAATAGTAAAACATTAACAGATATCTTAACGCAAAAAAACTAGTTCAGGTCAATATCATATGTTGCGGTTACCTCGCTTTTCATGAAATGAATATTTCGTAAAAACATCAACATATAATATAAATAGATAGCGAACTTGTTCGATCGGATTTTTATAGGTCTGTTTGATTTCATATATTAGGTTCAAAACATATGTTAATAATAGTTTTCACCTGTATTAAAATGAGTTTTTGTAGATCGAATCAGTCAACCAAATAATTATACCCCCGTTTTAAAAAAGGGGGATATACTTTTTTACCTCTGTCTGTCTTTCCGTCAGTCCGTCAGTCCGTCAGTCCGTCATTCAGTCCGTCCGTCCGTCCCATGAATATTTTTCGTCGCATTTTTCTCAGGAACTACAATACAAGGATTTCTGAAATTTGGTTTCAGGGTTTATCTAAGTCAGCTATACCGTGTGATGCGTTTTCAGATTGATCACTTGACAACTTCCTGTTTACCGAACACTTGTATGATTTTACACATGATAGCCAAGTTGAAAATTTTCGTCACATTTTTCTCAGGAACTACAATACAAGGATTTCTGAAATTTGGTTTCAGGATTTATATAAGTCAGCTATACCGTGTGATGCGTTTTCAGATTCATCACTCGACAACTTCCTGTTTACCGAACACTTGCATATTTTTACACTATTAATATTATCCACTTGCGGCGGTGGTATCATCAGTGAGCAGTAGCTCGCAGTTTCACTTGTTTGTTCTTGTTTCAATTCCTACGTTGACATTCTTTTCTCTTTAATAGCTAAACACCATGAACACGCCTGGTTCATGATTTACACATCTCTAGCTAAGGGGTTCAATTGCAGTTCACATGAATACGGATTTAATTGCGTCGAATTTTTCCTTGTAAATGAGAAATAGCTTAGCAATTTTTCTTTGCTTATTTTTACAAACCTGAACCAAACTTGCTGCTAAACCCGAATTATGATACCACTGTTTCACTTTCATAAATAATTAAATAACAAAAAAAATGTTTTATTTTTTTTTTACATTTATTAGCTAATGTCCCTTTATTATTCTTTTTACATGATCATTAGTCTGGCTTCATCACATTTTTATAGCAACGCAAAATAAACCCTAGCAAAAATCAACGTGTAACCTCCATTTCTAACTTTTGATTTAATCCGTTACATGTTAAGTATAAGTAAGCAAACATACATTTTACATTTACATACGTTTAAACCCGCTGCATTTGTTTGCACCTTTCCTAAGTCAGGAACCTGTTGTTCAGTGGTTGTCATTTGTTGATGTGGTTCAAAAGTGTTTCCGTTTCTAGTTTTATTTATATAGATTATACCGTAGGTTTTCCTGTTTGAATTGTTTTACACTAGTAATTTTCGGTACCCTTTATAACTTGCTGTGGTGTGAGCCTTTGACCTATGGTTTACTTTTACAAATTATGACTTGGATGGAGAGTTGTCTCATTGGCACTCATACCACATCTTCTAATATCTTTACATCTTCATTGGAATGACACACGTTTGTTTGCTGTTTTTCAGACAATAACGAGCTACGATACAGAGAAGTACAAAGCAAATGTTACGATAAATGAGACAGTCGTAGAAGTCTTAAAAACTTTGGTGACTGAAAAAAATCTATCAATTGCTAATAGTACAAATATTCTAGGTATATTCCTGTCATATAGCTTGTTATGATCAGTTTTAATTATATATCAACGAATACGTATTTAATTTATTTCAAAAAAGAAATGATCAGAAAACACAGATCCATATATAGTAATGAGTCTACCTAATATATGCCAACAATTGTATTTGTAACCATGTTGACGTGTTAAGCATACAAACCCTCAGAAGTAACGAACAATACATTAAAATACGCTTTGGTGTGTATTAGGTAGTATTCTTTTTCATATCATAACACTCTTTACATAGATATAGGAAGATGTGGTGTGAGTGCCAATGAGACAACTCTCCATCCAAATAACAATTTATAAAAGTAAACCATTATAGGTCAATGAACGGCCTTCAATACGGAGCCTTGGCTCACACCGAACAACAAGCTATAAAGAGCCCCACAATTACTAGTGTAAAACCATTCAAACGGGAAAACCAACGGTCTAATCTATATAAAAAACGAGAAATGAGAAACACGTATAAACTACATAAACAAACGACAACTACTGTACATCATATTCCTGACTTAGGACAAGTGCAAACATTTGCAGCGGGATTAAACGTTTTAATGGTACAAGACCTTCTCCCTGTTTCTGAAACAATGTCAGTATGAAAGTGTGAATCAGCTTTTTTTTAAATCCTTGTTATACGATTAAAGAAATCTTCATTTATTTAGGTATCTTGATAGCCAGTGCCGTATTTGGCATTGCCACTTCGTCAACAAAAGAAATTGGGCAACCTTTCTTCAAATTCTTCTACGCAGCTACTGAAATTATCTTGGTGATATTAGGAAAACTAATTTGGTAAGAATTTTAAAATCGTAAGTATGACAGTCAACTCGTTAGAGATCCAAGACTTGAATAAAACGCGCGTTTAGCTACAAAAACAAGCCAATCAGGGACGTTAAAAGTGTAAGGCCATTGTGATAAATATTCTTTTTTTACTTATGTGTAGGAATACTTTGTTACGGTAATGTAGTAAATTTATTCAGAGCTTATGAAGATTCAGTTAAAATCAATGATTAACTCTTTTGCATTTTTTTTTTCCATAAGAAGAGGTGGTATGGGTGCATACTTATCTGGTTTGCCATTTTATTGCATGAGCAGCCTTTATTGGCGTTACCAACTAGGTATTTAAAAAGTTTAATTTTACAGGTTTACGCCAATTGGTGTAGCAAGTTTAATTGGTAAAACCATTGGAGGAACCAAGAACTTGGAGGATGATTTCAGTAGACTTGGATTATACATAGCAACACAAATGATTGGTTATTTACTCTTCATGATGGTAGTAGTACCGATTACGTATTTTATACTGATGAGAATGAATCCGTTTTAATTTTTTTTCACTCTGATTCATGCTTTTGTAATAGTGTTTGCTACTACTAGTACGTAAGTACAGAAAACTGTAAATTAAATATTTAAACACGTTTTCTTATGTATAAATGTCCGAAATTACTGCTATAGTAGATAACAGAAGACATAGTGAGTGATATGAATACAGATATTTCTGTACTTACATTTGATATAAAACAATAGAAAAAATCCAAAGTAGCATGAACACGTCATACAAATAGTCAATCTAGAGCTCGTTGTATTCCATTGAGTTTCAAAAACTTTAAAAATAAAATCGACATATTAACAGAAATCTGTAATACAAATGCTAGTAGTCAAAATGAGCCATTTGTAGTACCAGTTCATAAAGGTTAAATACATTGTAGCTTAGATTGATTGATGTATATTTCACTCTGCATCAGCTCCAAAACAAAACGTCTCTATATAACAGACATGAAAGACCATCCCTTAATATATATTATTATTGCATAGCAATATAATATTTCCAACAGAAAGTTATCAAAAGTTAACGTGCAATAAATTCCAATATTGCACTAGTGCAATAAATCTTCAAAATTCACGACGTCCTCAACAACAAAATCTTAGTTTAAACCAAGTTTTACTTTCAAATATTATATTGCTATCCAATAAAAGGCTTATTGCATGAATATTGGGGAATATTGTCCCTTGTAGAACTTAAATTGCACTCGCAAGCTCGTTCAATATTAAGTTCTACTTGGGACAATATTCCCCAATATTCATGCATTAGCCCTATATTATTTTATGATGGAAATAGAGTTAAACAAATCCCGTGAGTATATGAATATCGCCTAAGCAAACGATATCACTAGTCGTGAAATTCGAGAAAAAATATTGCTAAACAAATACCGAATTTCGTATTTATGAGTAAAATTGTGAAACGTATGTAGAGTTCGAAATCAATATTACTCAATCTTACATATATTTACTCATTTATGTATGATTAATACATATTGTAGTCATTTCATTGTTTTATTCATAAATGTTTAACATAGGTGCAATAGCATTTTGCTTCAAAACAAAACATTAATGAAACATGTAAATCAGAAGCACTTCTGCATTTTCAAAATGAGAGCATACTCATATATGTACTATAGACCTGGCTATTTTTCGTTCAGAGCCATTGCCATTCCTGAAAGTATACGGCAATTAGAAGGACCAAACAAATTAGACCGTAGAGTGACTCGATTTGTTATTCCATTGTGTGCTGCTATTGAACGTTGTGGAAGCTGTATTTATATAAGTATATCCTGTTTGTTTGTCATGCAAATCACTGACCAGGAAGTGGACGCTGCCTCGGTCATTTTAGTTATGTGAGTTTTCTACTGTTAGATTAAGTTACGTACATATAAGACAATTTCTTTTATTTAACGTTGATATATTCAAAATAGAAAAAGACGACCACAAAATTATATAGATATTATTGTATAAACACATCATTCTTGTGTTTCAATATGCTGATCGTAACAGTTACATAGTTTTATTAATAATATAATGTACCAATAACTCAGTACTGATGGATGATTTTCTTTTCAGCATTTTAACAACTTTTTCGTCCTTGGCCATTCCATCTGTAACAGGGGCTAGCTTGCTTACTGTTATCATCCTGCTCACTGCGTTAAATATTCCACCGGAAGCGGCTGCACTTCTGTATTCATTCGAGTGGTTTCTGTAAGTATAACATACATTTTATAATGCAATCTGAATTGTGTCTTATTCTTCGAATATTTATATATGATTATTTTATTCATTGCTCACCGTAGGCAACTTGGACATTATGTGTGACCCTTGGCCATCCTGCCGTCCGGCTGTCCTTTCGTCTTCCCGGTCATCCAAATTTTTTGTCCGCATTTTTCCCTCATCAAAGGGAGTAGGATCGACATGGCCATAAAATAGCCCCTCAATTTAGTTTAAATTTAAAATCAGGATTCATTGACCAATATTACAATGAATCATAGCTAATACAATGACAAGATAAGAAATAATTCTATTGGTTGACAATTTACATTCCTGTGTTTTATTCATGACGTCACAAATAGTACTCGTTTTAATTTTCCACTAAAAAATCAATGAAAATAACTACATTTCCATTGATTACTGGACATAAAACATAGAGCGCATACGTCAATCGTTGAAAATAATGTTTGTTATGACATTTATATGACTTTAATGTTTAGTTTGTCGACGCCTGCTAGCTGCGATCTATGTATCCTAGTCCTGAATCCTGGCTGAAATCTGGTTGATTTTGTCAAATTTCGCCAAAATCCAGTATCTTAACCTAAAAATGTAATTGGGATGTAAAGAAGATGAACGCTTTAGAACAAAAAACATTGACAGAAATAGTTATATGTAACTTTCGCACATGTATTTAAGTATACTTTTACCCTTGCACCAACTCGTTGAGGGGACCGTAGGTGGCCTGTTGCAAGGCAAAATTTCTTTCCCTATCCGATATACCCTCATTTTACAGTGGCAGTCCAAATTGCCCCGACGATCACCCCGGATGGCCTCTAATACAAAACCTACCTATAGTATTTATTGTTAACTTGTTTTCGTTCTGAACATGCATGAAATATTTGCCACTGGACGTTAAGCAACGAACAATCAATTAATCAAGTATACTTTTAACACTTTTCATCTCGTTACATTGAACTTAATAATTGGGGCCAAATATGGCCCTTATTGAGCATACTCCTTTTATGAAATTCAAACAGAATACTATGAACCAAAACCTCTGAAGAGAGCTAGAATAAGGGCAATGAGTAACTTTTACCGTTCTATATTTATGCCATTTTATAACGTAGAACAATGCAATTTGTTTCGTTTTGTTTTACATGTTTTAGCACACTAAACAATAAGTTTTCCCCATTCATGTTTTATGAAACGCTACAGAAAGCTGAGAACCACAACCCATATGCAGATTTTAAATTTATGTTGTAAGGTATTTATGTTTCTAGGGTTATGCCCCAATTTACTTGAAAAAATGCAAAGCTTGATCGAAGGCAGTCGTGTTCTTAGACACATTCTTCTTTTATGCCGGGTGGTATAAATATAGATTCCACAACCGCAACAAGTGTATTACGATATTTCTCCACTCGAGACAGGTAAAATTTAATTTTTAAAGCGCGAGGCTTGCCGAGCATTTTAAATAATTAAAATGTAACTGTCGAGAGTGGAGAAATATCGTAATACACGAGTTACAGTGGTGGAATCTGTTTCTCTAATGATTTATCCTTCCTTTTCAAAGATTTGAGGAAAATGTGTACTTTTGATGTGACGTCATCAGACATGGTTGGCTTTTTTCATGACGTCACAATTGAAAAAATTCAGAAGAAAACAAGAAAATTTAACGTCACAATTAAATTTCAACCAATCATTTGCCGAGAACATATTTTTCACTAGTGAGGAGAAATATTTTTCTCACACCGGTCAGGAAATGTGAAAATAGCACAAAAATTAGAGAACTGTATGTGTTTGATGTATATGCCAAATAC
The DNA here is from genome assembly GCF_963676685.1 of Mytilus edulis. NCBI lineage: Eukaryota > Metazoa > Mollusca > Bivalvia > Mytilida > Mytilidae > Mytilus > Mytilus edulis. The sequence continues at coordinate 31,268,360 of NC_092350.1, forward strand.
GTGACAAACATTGTACTTTGTTTAATGTATTCATTCTGTCATTGTACAACACTGTTAATAAATTTCCCGTTTCAGAGATAGGATGAGGTCAATTACAAACTACAGCGTACAAGTGACATGTGTAGTGTTTACTCAGAGGCTCTGTTTATCCTCATTAAAGACTGACAACAGAGATGATGATACATTGTATGTATTTAATGAAAAAGAAAATGGAATTCCAGGAGCTGAGATGGTTGACGACGATACATATTTATCAGAGGAAACATTCAATCAACGCCTTTGAAATACTACGCCAAACTTAAATTTTTCATTACCAGTTCTACATAACTATTAACATATTGTGTATTATATCGTATCCAGTGTATTTAAAAATGGAAAAATTGAATGCCTCAAAATATCATACTGTGGGTTCATTCATTTTCGTTGGTATCAATTTTCGTGGATACCTGAAAACTAGCATTTTCGTCATAGTTTTGCCAATAGCTGTATACAAAGTTTATTGAAAATATTTTATTCGTTGAACACCTTAGTTCGTGGTTTAACTGTACCCACGAAACTCACGAAAATTGGTATCCAACGAATAATGATGAATGCACATTACCTAACATATATTCTGTTCAATAATACACCACATTCCATAGCTTTTAAGTATAATATATTGTATACATATTGTATGTTTTATAAGATTTATTGTTAATGTTGCCAGTTCATTATATTTTACATTTAATAAATAATGCAACACTCAAAAGAGTTAATTTAAGATGTTTAAAATGGTTTAACAGACCTGAAGTACACACATATTGATAAATTCTACAATTTGAAAGGGACGGGAAAACAACTTTAGGAATGATACTTGTGAAAAATATATACATGAATTATATGTGTAGATCCATAAAGGGGGCCAAATCCCCGTCCTCCTACAAAATCCACATGAAGTAGCTAATATTCAACAAATGCTAGGTCATTTTATATGGTCATTTTACATTTCCAGGAGAAACTCGACGATTCGAACTAAAAAAAATTAGGTAAAAGTTCACTTTCAATTGGCAGAAAGTAGATCGCAACATAATATTGATTTCAGGAGCGACATTGTTGTCATAATAATTTTAAACTATATGGTTTCAAACTATCGAACGAGAGAGTTCACAACTAAACTTGGAATTTCAGATTTACCTCATAACTCGCGCAAAGAAAAATCTTTTAAAATGTCAAAGATAATCGGTTTTCCTTTAGCATTGGTATTACAAAGACAAAACCAATATTCCCTCGTGATACTGGATACATTGATTAAACGAAAAACTATAAAAAAAAAAAAAAAAAAAAAAAAGATATGTAGCCGGGTCGTCAAAATAATTGACTAAACATATTTCTAAAGTTCTTACACTAAACAAGCTTTTCATAAATATTAGGAATTTTAACAAGCGTTGTTGATCAGATGGAGTTTTTCATTAAGCTATGTCTTTACTACAAAGATTGAAATTTTTATTCACAGTTATTGTTTTAGATTAATTTTTTTGTTTAGAAGAACTACACCGATTTCAACACCAAACACACCGAAGATAAAAATATAAACAGCAATATTTTATTTTACATTTCAGCATACAGTGGTTAATCCAATTGGTGCTAATTGTGTCCTCTACTGGCAATCCTTGTGATACTCAAAGGAAGCAGGCTTCATATAAAACCATTTTAATGATAAAACGAAAAACAAACTTGCAAAAATCTTCAAATAAACTCACAAATAGGTTGATGCTGTCGTTTCAGTCAGCATTCAATATTGCAATGCGTGCTTGCATTTCACATACCAAAGAAAACGTGAAATTCATGATTAAATCGAACCTAGCAGATTTGCTTCATATCTTATTTTATTCCTCGATGTTGGTACAAGTAGATGACTTCAAATTAGAATCTATTACAAACGTAATGATTTCAGCGTTACAATGTTAAACTCCCATTACTTAACATTAACATACCCTTCACGTCGTATGGTTAACAAATCTCTTCAAATATGCCACGTTCGTGTTAATTCCCAATAGATGGATTGCATTATCAGGAATGTACTCATTACACAAAATGACTCTTAAAGAGTTATGAGAAACGAGACTGAAATCGACATAACAGGAGTTTTACCGTCGCCATCACGAATATGTTGATCGATATAATATATCATGGCTGGTCAGGCATGCGTAGCAGGAACGGTTTAACCGATGTTGACTGGGCAAAAATGTCTTTCTTAGCAATATCATTGTTTGCTTACACTTTAGGTTTGACATTTTGTTTCTGACATGTCACTTCTTTCCCTAGTTGTTGAGTTGTGAGAGAATAAATATACAGTCGACGTTCCCAGTCTCGCATTTGGATTTCAAGCGACCCCTTGGATTTTGTTTATAGGTTGAGGTTAAACATATATATGATGGACCGAAATACCCCACGGCGTATGTGGTCTATTTTAAAGAGTAATATAATGTTCTTAGAGGTTTGTCCTAGGGTGTTGAAATTTTTTTATGAGTGTCCTCTGAGAACAGAATCAATGTTGGATTTTTAGATATTGATTTTTAGAAATTTATCGGCGTTCCCTTTTGATGAATTTGAAAACAAAATCAATAGCATTATGCGCTATGATCGTTGCACAAATTCAGTTAATCACTTTAACGAGTATGACGTCCATTGTCACTGTACTAGTATACATATTTTTAGGGGCCAGCTGAAGGACACATACGGGTGCGGGAATTCTCGCTACATTGAAGACCCATTGGTGGCCTTCGGAACAGCCTAGCATGTAAAGACGTTTTCATTCAAGTTTAGTTAATATGCCATATAGGAGATTGAGTACTTTGAAATGGTAACACAATACTCTTAAATGAGGTTTCGATGTCGATGTCATGGTATGAAACACTTCTAAAATATTCGATACAAAGTGTCTTCTGTTGGTTTTGGTTTGAAAACCTACCAACCATGTCAAGGCTAGATACCTCTGGGAAGTTTTTTATGTTTTAATTGTTCGTTGTGTTTTGCTTTTCATGAAAAAGATATCTCCTTTTACATCGGAGTCAGAGGCCAGAGCAGCAAAACACATGACTAATTGTGCAATTACACATTGAGGTTCATAGTTCAATCACCACCCTCAATGAAGCAATCTTCTGAACACAGTCTGATGAGTAAGCTTGTTTTGAAAATCAACAGTGCCCTGACAACAACAAATGCATGACACATTCTATTCGTAGCACATGTAAGCTGTGTGTTTTTTTGCATGTGGAAATTTGGAGTACATTAGTCCTTCAAAATATACTGGATCAATTGAACGATCTTCCATTTTCTATCCATATTCCTAAGGTGATCCGGCTGGTGGTTTGGCGATTTGGTCATTTATTTAGACGTTAACTTAGAGAATATGTTGCCTAAATGGTATTCATTATTTTTTTTAATTTGAGGTTTCTTATCATTGTCAATGGTAAAAAAAATAGTTACATAAAACAAAACTAGCATACAACTATATATATCTTTTCAGTTCTTACGACTACACTGGTGCCAACATTTGTGGTTTGTATGAGATTTTCTTTAAAAAAAAGGAATTTAATTGATAAATAAAATGGTAAAGTGAGGTCGTCGGTTTGAAAGTTTTGTATTAATTAAATCTTTCAAAAAAAGCTTAAAAATATTTAAGCCACAGTTTCAAATTCTTAAAACTGAAAAAAGATATTGAACGCCTAATTCAAAGGTGACCATACTTGGTTTTGTCTGGTTTCATATTTTATATAACACACCAAGAAATCTTTCTGCCTATTTGAGTTGTTCCTGGTTGTCATCATCTAGATATGTCAAAACGACAGTGAATTCGAACCCAATTAAGATGCATATCCTTGATATGTAAAAGGATGAAATTCGACACACAGTTTTAAAATGAAAAAACCTACACCTTTCCTTATTCCTCAAATGAAGTACTTCTAATGTATATATATAACTCTGGCTAAATGTGTCCAACATTTGATGAATTAAGAAAACGTGTTCATACCAACTCTCCTCCAAAAATTTCAATATGCCAAAAGGCAGAGAAAAGTGCTTGGAAATTGTGAGAGCAAACTTGCTGGTCCTTTTGACCTTAGTAGGAGCTGCAATTGGATTCATCATAGGTGTGATTGTTCGGAATACAAACCCAACAGATAGTACACTCATGTGGGTTGGTAAGTAAACTAAGTTTTTTTTACATACAAGCAAGTTTAGATAAGGGATATTATTTAATGGCAATGCAGACACATCTATATATAATAACTGGTCTTCGTCTTTACCTACTAAGTTTGTTTGAAAAGGTTGATGGTGTTTATTTTCCTGATTTAAAACATAAACCTTTGGTAGCTTTTTATTTATGACCTGCAATTGAAAGTTACAGTCTTACTGATTTTTTGGCGTTTATCAAGACAATTCAGGGATACTTTAACCGGTAGGAAACTACCCTTTTTTCATCCTAAATTATTCTCATAGTTTACATGCAACCATTGGTTAAAAGGCATTAGAAAAAGAGTACTAGTAAATGAATAATAAAAGAATACTAAGTTTTGATCTATAGATGTAGAAAGGTGTGGTACGAGTGCCAATGAGACAACTCTTCATCCAAGTAACAATTCATAAACCATTATAGGTCAAGGTACGGCCTTTAACACGGAGCCTTGGATCACAGCGAACAGCAAGCTAAAAAGGGTTCAAAAAATAACTAGTGTTAAACCATTCAAACGGGAATACCAAAAGTATAATCTATATAAAAACGAGAAACGAGAAACACGTATGAACTACATCAACAGACGACAACTACTGTACATCAGATTCCTGACTTAGGACAGGTGCAAACATTTGCAGCTATGTCTTTTTTCGTGTAATAATTAGTCTGTTGAATGATGTTACTAATATTGTGTTATCATCAATAAAATGTTTACCAGTAGATATTTGTATTTTCAGGTATTTTAGGGGAGGTTTACCTAAACATGTTAAAAATGATGATTGTTCCTTTGATAGTATCTTCAGTTATAACAGGTAATTCAGATATTTAATGTGAGTGCATGTGGTTAGGTTGTTAGGTGTAGTGTTTTCATACTAGAAACCGTTATTCAAATATGTTTAAATGCAAAATTTGAGAATATAAAAAAAGAAATGGGATACGTTTGCATGTTTCAAATATAACGATTTTATGTTTCCTATCATATCGAAGGTGTAATTACTAGATGATACTTTCACTAAAACAGAGAAACTATTATGAAAATCATTAATGAACGATTTAGGACAATTTCATGAAATCATTTTCAAAATATAACATGTTAAAAATATAGTAGTTATAAAAAGTATTATAAAAATGCCGATAATTAAGGTACAAAAAGAGAAAGTCCATCAAAACTGTTAAAAAGCCTTGTTAAACGTTAACATCACGGAACGATTGAAAAAAAAAGTCACATATGAATAAAAAGAAAAGCGAAATAAACCTACATGAGACAAACACTTAGTGACACAACAGAAGTTGAGGCTATCTGTATAGAAATGAAACGTTACCAGTTTACATTAAACTGATACTAATTCTAATTACTGCTTACTGTAATGTTGCATTTTTTGGTGTATTTATGGGTTAATTTTTCATTAATCTTTGATAAATGATTACACTTGTATCTTAAACGAAACTCTTCTCTTGATATTCCCTTACACTATTTTCATTGATGAAATCCATGTAAATCTTTTAACAGGAACAGCAACCCTAGATCCTAAAGCAAATGGTAAAATTAGCTTAGTATGCCTTGGTTATATAATGTCAATGAATTTCCTTGGATGCTTAGTTGGTAGTATACTTTGCGTTATCGTCCGACCAGGTGAGGTAGTATTGAATTACTTATTTTTGAACTTAATTAAAACAATCAAACATTTTACGGACGCCATCACAAGTTGGTTGACTGTTATGGAATAAGCGTTCTAAAGTTGATATTAGATATGTTCCTTATGTCGTAACTACAATCCCCTTCCCTTTTTACAAATGTGACCTACCGAATTAGACTATTTACTGGGTTTTTAATAGCATGAGCGACAAGACCGGTGCCACATGTGGAACAGGGTCTGCTAAGCCTTCCGAGATCAATGCAAGGTTTTTGATGGGGTTCGTATTGCTTAGTCTTTAGTTTTCCATATCTTGTTTACTATTATTTGTCTGTTTGGCTTTTGTCTTTTTAGCCATGGCGTTGTTTCTAGTGTACTATTATTTGTCTAATAGCGTTGTCAGTTTATTTTCTATTCTTGAGTTTTACTGTTCCTCATGTATCTTTCGTCCCTCTTTTAATTCAATATCAACCAAATACCATGGGCGGGTTTGAACTCACAACCTAAGTGTTGACAGGCTCATGTTTGCTGTAAATGAATGAACTACTCAGACCACTAGTACTGGAAATAAAAAGTACCACACAAACTATATTTGATAATCAATTGTCAAAAGACGTTGTTAACGTTATTCTTCGGGTTTTCTTTTTTTGTCTTTATTTTTTGGCAAATGCTGCATTGAAATTTAGTTAAAAATGGAATGTTTCTTTTTGTAACTTCATTGGGATGTAAAATCGTTGACCAAAGTACATTATGTATGAAGCGCAGAAGCGTTTCATTCTAATATGTGCGCATGGTCAACGCTTTTACAACCCTATGAAGTTACAAAAAGAAGCATTCAATACTTCTAATTACATTTTTAGCTAGGATCATGAAAACACGATTTTTATAATTTTTTTTATTTATTTCAACTGTGTACTTTATTGTTGGACCTCTTGTTATCATGAATAATACGTTTTATTGTGTAATGCAATTGCTTGAGGAATAACACGTGCTGTGCATTTAGCCAATCAGAATAACGTTTTATAATGAAACATACATCTAATGTAATTATATTGAAATGAAAGTTATATATATATATATATATAGATATGTAACTGACAATTCATTGAATTGGAATATCATTTTACTGCTTTAAGGGATTACTAGTAAGTATAGAAAACTTAAAGGAAGTTTTGATATTTTTCTTACTTGCGATTGGATAATGACTACTTCTCTTATTATGATACATATTCAATTGGTAATACATGTTTATGATTATTGGATATCTACTTACAAGGCAGTATTTTATTACATCTATTTGATACTTACAAACAAGGGGAATGATATTTCATACTTTAGATAATGACAAGGAAGCAGAATATGTCAAATATTTAGGAAGAGAATTGATTAAAGTATAAAATTTAGAATGGAAATGGGGAATGTAAAGAACTGTAAGCCTGATAAAAGCATTTTCTAGTTGATAATTTATGTATTAGTCACATATTTATACTATTATTTAATGCATTTTCTGAGAATCGAAGTTAAGAAGATACGAAAAGTGTGATATGTTTTGTGTTTTAGGGGAAATTGCTAAAACAGAGGTCCAAGCTTTTAACTCAGTTCCTTTAGAAACGGAGGATATATTTGCCGATTTAATGAGGTAAAATAGGGGTTAAATAATGTTTAATATACTGTACAGACACATATCAAAACTGCAATTACAAGCAGTGTTTTTATGTTTCTCTTTTCGAAACAGTGTGGATTTTTCTTATTATTTTTATTTTACCTCTCTATATATATTACTGTTATAAGCTTTCCTATTATTGAACATTCATGAGGACATAAGTAACTATAAGAATTTTTTAAAGTAAAAAAAAATGTATTCTTACAAAATAATTTCAATTATATAAATTGGATGTTTATATCGAGGAATGAGTCCCGTTGATCTACCTTTGTTTAAGCTGCAATTCCATTTCATTGGTCAAATATACTGTGTTGTTTATTGAGATTTGTTTACCAAGTTCAGTTGAAAAAAGAAAGAAGGTTAAATAAGGAGTAATTAAAAGAGGGACACAAGAAACAAGAGGGGGTCTTATCTCAAAATAAATCAAAAGATGCAATGACCAAATGAAAACCATATGAAAAAACTAATAGTTGTCCACAAAGAGCTACATTCTAACTTGGGATTTGACAACTAGTACCTAAAAATTATACTGGTCTTTTTTTTATAAAAGGTAAAGGTTCCTTCTACAGCTGTAGCATGTGCAACTTTTGCTCATGTCGATGTACCCATATTACAAAAAGGAATATAGGTTGATATTTTAAGTTAGAACAGTTTACATTCAATGCATACTGGGAAAAGGATACAATAAAGGACAAAATTGTATCGAAATTAAAATAGGAATGGCATATTGAAATGAATACATTGTATAATGTGAAAAAATTTACTTGTTACATATCAAAATTAAAAGAGATCAATTATCATGATTATTGAAAATTAGATAGGCAAAATTGCTTTCAATTGTAACCCTATACTTCAGCAAATTAAATTTTTATCGTTATAAAAATATGATACATTTTGAATTTTGTCTGTTTATGTGAAAATACAAAACATCAAGTCAAGCTTATATTTATTTGAGTAAAACTCCCGGTAACTTTTTCTCGATTTATGTCATAAGTATTGGATTAAACGGTATCTAGCATTGAGAAGACATTTCTGTAGTTGACTAAATCAAATGTAAATAGTAAAAACGATTTTTTAAATATTCGGATCTGAGCCTTCCAGATGAAGGTTAAGCCAGAAAAAAGGCTTTGGACGAATATAATATATAAAAAGCTGTTTCCAATATTTTTTTCTGAAATGAAACCTCCAAAAACAAATATCGGTGCCATTGAGATCACTATCTATTTACATAATGGTAAAAAAGGAACATTCACATTGTTTTCATTATCATTATTGAAGCCCCTTTTAGTCACGAAAAATGGTACTAGTGGTACTGTTAGCAGTACTGATAGTAGAAGCAGAATATGTGTTGTTATTAATCATAGTGTTGACATTTTGAAGTTGTAATTATAAAATAGAAACAACATATTTTTTTAACTGACTCGAACGATCGTGGTTTTATTTAGACAATACCAATGTTTTTAACATACATTGTTTAGACCCTACTTTGTTTTGATTTACATGACCATTGAAAACACTGAATAATACTATAACTTAAATACCTCTTATGGTGGACTATCCGGTTGCGGGAATTTCTCTTTGCATTGAAGACCTGTTAGTGACCCTCTGCTGTTGTCTGCTCTATGGTCGGGTTGTTGTCTCTTTGGCACATTCCCCATTACCATTCTCAATTTTATCATCACATCTGGAGTCAGTTTTTTGGAATTAACATGATTTATAACAAACATTTCTAAAATTGTGCGTTTATAAATTTTGGAATTATAAGATAAAGACACTAAATTTTTCAACTCCCTCACGCAAAGGTGACCTTATATTGATTTGATTTTTAAGGTCCATTTTCGTAATATAGCTCCTCAACGGTTTCGGTTCTAAAATCTCCTTGGTGGTCAAATATTCGGCTTTTGTAGTAGCTGATGTAGTTTAATGAAGAAAATTTCTTTGGACGAATACAATTATAACGCGCTGTTTTCATTTTTTAAAATTTTTTTACATAAAATATCTGACAATAATTTCAGACAGCTATTGTGAGATCGAACAGGAAGACTATGTATAGTATTGCAATGATTTACAGTTAATATCAAAATGTCTTTAATTTGCTTCTTTTTCTAAATGTATATCTTACATCTTTTATATTCACCTTTAACTTTATTGTTTAATTTTTCCACTAAAACATGGAAGGTTTTACGTCAACTGTATATTACGTCACAGTCTATGAAGTACAATTCTCATATATTTTAATCCCAGTATCTATGATGAGTTCATACGTCTCTTTTTTCATCAATATATCGTGTTATCATTTTGGTATTCTTTTTAATAGAAACATTTTTCCTGGCAATTTGATAGCTGCGACATTTCGAAAGGTAAGTTTGTAATTCATCTACGGAATCGGAAATAAAACTGTTAATTAAATTTATGATAGCACGTTGAACCTTAAAGGTTCATTGTCAGTGTATGATATTTACAATAAAAGGACGTATGTATTATTAACATATATGTGAACAGTCTTTAAATGGTTTTTTTACAGATTATTTTCCAAATCAAATAGGGTTTGAAATCCACATTTGAGTAGGGATGACTGTTAGGCCAAGAAGGAACTACACCCCAGTAAATAAAAACTTCGGGAATGAAGTCAACATACATATATCTATTGATATGCAATGTTCAGTTATAAACCTAAGATATCATATGAAAACAAAATAATTAGATTGTATATTCTTCGTGTACAGCACTGACTTCTTGTCTAGGATTCCCTCTAGTTTTGTTACTCTTCTTGCACATCAGCACATCAAGGTTTCATCATGATTTGGATGAACAAACGCTAGGGCATCTATCATATATCACTGAAGACACATTGCTAGTCAGGTTCATGATAGTTATCAAAGGTACCAAGATTATAATTTAGTACGCCAGACGCGCGTTTCGTCTACATAAGACTCATCAGGGGAGCTTATATCAAAATAAATAAATCCAAACAAGTACAAAGTTTAAGAGCATTGAGAATACAAAATTTCATGAAATTGTCTGTTCTACCTGAAGCATCACATTGAAGTTTGACAAAGATATATATCTTACAACTTTCTGGTTTTTTTTCAGAAAATGACGAGCTATGATACAGAACAATACAGGGTAAATGAAACAGTAAATGGAACAATCGTAGAAGTAATAAAAACTGTGGTGACTGGCAAAAATCTGTCGTCTGCTAATAGTACAAATATTCTAGGTAAATTTATTGAGCTTACTACTTTAATTATTTCTATCATAAAACAAATAGAAGATTGAATACTTACTGTTTACAAAATATTCTATCTCAAAATTAAACTATCAGTTTAGTATGTTTAGTATGAATCTAGGTATTCTGCAGAAACAGAGTTTAATCTTTTATCATAGTATACGTAAATAGAGGTGATATTTAACTCATCTTATTGTTTGTATATAATCCATCCAATTTACATTCGTAAATCAACTTTCTGTATTCAGTACCTGTATGAAAAAAACAATAACAATCGAAAACATATGCAGTTTTTTACCAATTGGAAATAAATCTGAGTTTTGTAACTTTATCCTAAAATATCACTTTGAACAACGTTAATTTAAAACAGAAAGTCACACAATTTGAAAATTTCGTTGCAAGAATCCGTTTCAGCAAAATAAACACTTTCATAAAATCGAGACAATTATTTCACCACTTATTCATATTTCATAATTTCATATATTTTATCCTTAAATTTTGTTACAGCCGATTTCAATGAGTGTGTAGGCAAAGGTAATATCTTTGGGTAGCTTGTTAGCTAGCTGAACCGTAAAGTCATTGTTAGGTAAACTATCCTCCTTCAAGAGTAGATTAGTCCGACAGATAACCAATCTATATGTCTGTAGGACTAGACTACTTTATAAGGAGGGTAGTATACTTTATCTAACAATTACGTCACGGTTCAGCTAACAAACAAGCTAACTAAATATATTAACTTTAGCTACACACTCATTGAAGTCGGCTGTAATTTTTCACGCATTTAAGTTTAGGTTCTCAAAGTATAATAAATTACATGTTCGTTTTTTTCTTCTTGATTGACAGGTATTTTAATTGCTTGTGCTGTGTTCGGAATTGCCACGGCATCAGCAAAAGAAATTGGACAACCTTTCTTCAAATTCTTCTACTCAGCTACTGAAATTATCTTACTGATTTTAGGAAAGCTAGTTTGGTAAGAAAAATATATTTGTGGATGTAATTTGTGTTTTAACAATGTGATGTTTTGTATAGTAGGTGGATTTAGGTAATACATTGGAAAACACCAGGAGTCACATATAGTAGTGATTGCATACAAAAATACATTAATGTGCAAAAAGATATGGACTTACAAATTGCATGTGGAAAGTATTAAGTATACATGCCAGGAGAGAGTAAAGGCGAATAAATGAGGATAGAGACTTTTGCTATGCATTCATTACCAACCGTACAAATCTAGCATTGGTCGAATTTTCAATAATTGGAATCTGCTACGTACTAACGGCAAATTTACAGATCACACGACTATTTGTTATGTCTTTATATTTTTTGAAAGCAATTACATTTAACTCGTCAGATCATACACGGACACTTCATGTTGATAAAGTAATTCGCGATTTCGACAATCAATTTGTTAAGTGTCAATTTGAGTTCGTCCTCATAACCATGATAGAACAGAGTTTTTGTTGTATGCACATACATAACAATAACTATTTACAAAACTGGTGGATACCACTGCTGGTGAACTATCATTCCCCGAAGATATCATATGCTCAGTAGCACTGCAGCCAGAACTTAGTTTCTGAAATGTTTAATAACGAACCTTTCTTAAATTGTACGTTGTTTTAATTATAAATTTCTAAAACAAAGTTTGAATTTCTTCATATTAAGTTGACATTAGATCAAATTGACTATATGTGTTGGTGCTAACCTGAATTATAAAGTATCTTTTTTCTTTTCATTCCTTCAAAAACCATAGATAATAAGAGTAGGCTTCAAGTAAAATCAACAATCAACATAGGATAATGTTCCAAGCTCGTATTATTCATGTCCAAGTTACGTGAACCGTGAAATAAAGGTTACAATTGTAATTGCTCATAATTTTATTTACAAAAAACATTTTTCAGGTTCACACCAATTGGTGTGGCAAGTTTGATTGGCAAAACTATTGGAGGAACAAAGAACTTGGAGGATGATTTCAGTAGACTTGGATTATACATAGCAACACAAATGATTGGTTATTTACTTGTGGTAATAGCAGCAGTACCAATTACGTATTTCACTCTGATGAAAATGAATCCGTTCAAATTCCTTTTCACATTAGTTAATGCTTTTGTTATAGTTTTTGCTACTTCTAGCACGTAAGTATTACACAATATTAATACATGTTAATGACAAGATATTATTGGTGGTTATTAATATATATATATACACTCATTTTGTCAATGATCAAAGCTACTGAGAGGGGCAAACAGTATTTTGGAGTCAAATGCTTATCTCAAAATTAGAACAACATACATATAACAATCAAATCATTGAATATAGCATGCACCAAGCCTTAAACATGTCATACGAATACAAAGAATACAATTAAATCCCAGCAAGCAACACATATTACACTATAGTAATCACGTAATTCATTCTTTTTTTCAAATATCTATTGGTTTACACTTTTTGAATGAAATTAACACTATGTGTACCGGAGTATTTTTTTTTTTATTATATTCAAATAATCAAAGAACATGAAAAGTATATTTAATCGTAACAAATCGACAATGAAAACACAAAGAATGAAGAAGGTAGAAATCGATGGGCAATGTTTTCTTGTATTTCGCATGGTATCGTTACAATACGTATAACATGTAAACTTCGTGAGAAACGCTATTGCATAATAAGAAATATGAAATACAATACATATAATGGTGGTCTTGACCATTTCTCATAATAGAGCCATGGCTATCCCTGAGAGTATTCGGCAATTAGAAGGACCAAACAAAGTGGATCGTCGAGTGACTCGATTTAGTATACCATTATGTGCTGCTATTGGACGTTGTGGAAGCTGTATTTACATAAGTATATCCTGTTTGTTTGTCATGCAAATCACTGATCAGGATGTGGACGCTGCTTCCGTAATTCTAGTCATGTGAGTGTTCATTATTCAAGTACTAACTTAAAAATAGTTTTTATCTGCACGGAAGAAAAGGAAAAACCAGTATAGACAGGAATCTGTTGAATAAACTTATATCTAAAGGTTTGACGCCGTACACGATTTAAAATATTATTTGTCCATACTTTCATTGATTTTCTTTTTGATTTATTTAAAACATAACATATAGAATATATATTTTTGCATTAAATTCACCAATACTAAGTATGGTTCTACATCCTCTCGAAATCCTGTATTTCTATTTTGACATTACATAATTTGAAGCCTTTCTCACCTATTTAGAATCATGTATGCAATACTTTAAAAACGTCTAAAGGTCTTAAGAATGGGTAAGATACGGTTTTGGTCTTGTTTTAAATACGTTGTTATATTTCAAAATAGACTTTTCTATCTTATTATATATAAATTGCATCATATTTAAAACAATCTTATGTTCCAGTGCTGTGAAATAGGTTTTCCATATTTAGTTTGTTGAGTGGCAGATATTTTTGAATTTTGTTCAATACATTTTTCAGTATTTTGACAGCATTTTCTTCCTTGGCTGTACCGTCTGTGGCCGGGGCAAGCTTGATTACTGTGATTATCCTACTCACAGCCTTGAATATCCCACCTGAAGCGGCAGCGCTTCTTTTCTCTTTCGAATGGCTTCTGTAAGTATACCGCACTATGGATCTTACCTGTGCCTTATTAACTGATTATGTCAATGAAAAAGCAATAGCAGTGTTTTGATATATCTATCTCGTTAATATATTTTGAACATAACATTAAAACAAAAGGAAAACGTATGAAATCGCGTGATCTCAAAACAGAGCAAGAAAATGTGCGACAAATAAGATAGCAGTTTTTGCTATTTACGTTTAGCTGACTTGAAATTGTGTGACATCAATAGGACAAACCTTCACTATACGTTTTTGACAATCTTATGAAACTTTTCTATCTTGTTTTCAGAGACAGAATGAGGTCATGTACAAACTACAGCGTACAATCGACCTGTGTAGTGGTTACACAGAGGCTGTGTTTGTCTTCGTTAATAACTGAAAACAAAGATGAGGAAGACATTCCGGAAATAAATGAAAACGGCAATGGAATACAATTAGCGTTGGTGGTCGATGATGAAAAACACTTACAAGAGTAAACATTCAATCAATTCCTTTGATATTATTTGCTTAATGTACCTTAGCCCAACACTCGTTTGTATCTTGCAGGCAGTTCATCATTCAAATAAGTTTCATTTGATCAGCATATAAGACTGTTATAATTCATAACAATATACTCAATATATTAATTGACCACCATTGTATATTTCGTTAATAATTATTGTTATAACAAAAAAGATGTGTCCGATGACACGAATGCCTTCGTTCAAGCTTTACAAGTTAATACAGGGCGTTATTATAAAACGGTAAATGACTAACAACCCAAAAAGGTAATCTGTCTGCGTTTTAAAAGGTTTAAGCATTGTGTTTGAGTTTTGTTAAATTTGGTTCAGGAAAACTTATGCAGAAATAAAAAAAAAAAACAATATGCAATTTTTAAAGTTTTACGTGTAATTGGACATTACTTTAGATAGAATGGTTACTGACTTGCTTCCAAAATTCGAACCAAGACTGCAACCTTTGGTTCTTAGTATTATTTCTGAGTTTCATAACATTTTTTGGCAAACTCAAGTTTAGTGCGAATAAAATGGGACGGACGGTCAAGGGTATCACAAAATATCCAAGTACCTATTGCGCGGTATAACAATACGATCCAAGTTTCCAAATAACACATTTGGTATACATGCGCTCCACATAAATGTACGATGTATATGTATTGTATTGTCATGTATTGTATTGTCATGTATTGTATTGTCATGTATGTATTGTCATGTATGTATTGTCATGTATGTAGTATCATGTATGTTTTATCATGTATGTATTGTCATGTATATATTGTCATGTATTGTATTTTCATGTATGTATTGTCATGTATGTATTTTCATGTATTGTTTTGTCATGTATGTATTTTCATGTATTGTTTTGTCATCTATGTATTGTCATGTATGCATTTTCTGTAAATTTCTTGCCTTTAACATTCGAATAATTATGCAAACATGAAAAGAAAATATGTTTATTAACATGATTATTATAATTGCTCATATATCTAGCAAAATGTCCTTTCATTCCAAGAACTATGAACCTAAATATCAATGATTAACACGTAAAGATGGTCCAAGTCTCTTCTACACTAGAAGGTGTTATACCTTGATGTCGCATCAAGTATTGATGGATGTATTTCAGTGTAAGCTTATCCTGTAAAAGCACCAAGTTTTTAACCTTTTGAAGTTCATGTGATTACGTCTGTTTTGTTTGTTACCTGAATTTATCTTTTTCTTGTTTCATGGGACTTAATGTTCCGTAAATAAAGGCAACAGTAGTATACCGCTGATCGAAAGTCATAAATCGATTGACATAAAACGAATCTGGATTACGAACTTAAACTGAAGTAAACACATCAACTATAACAGAAAAACAATAAAACAACAGAAACACTGAAGTGCAACAACAATAAAAACGAGAATGCAACACACACAGAAACGAACTATAGGATAACAACTGCCATTTTCTTGACTTGGTACAGGACATTTTACGAAAAATGGTGGGTTGTACCTAGTTTTTCGGCTAGCCAAACTTCGCAAACTGCCTGGCTTTCAAATATTTTCAAATATCTGATTAAAGTCTTTAGTACGCATGTCAATAGATCATTTCATTTATTGCTATCTTGTTTTACTTCTGCCGTTTAAGGCGGCTGGTATATAGTATAATGGAAACCTACCCGCCCACACGTCCGTATGTTCATCCATCTAACCATCCAACTGATATTTGATTAAATTTTGTGAATCGTTCACCGTTCCTTCTGGTAGTGATAATATAAATATAGACAATGTAATTTCTCTTTGCGACTTTTACTATGAAGTTTCGTTAAAAATCATATCCTCGAACGGAAAGTGGATATGAACTACTATTTTATTCAAAAGTCAAAATATAGGACTGTGCCGTATATTTAAAACATGTATAAGAGTTTAAACTTATACTAAAATTCTGAACTACCCCTTCACACTTGGTCTGCCTTAGAATTAAATTGTGTCGCTACCATGTGTTTCTAAAATGGTAAAATTATTTCTCTGTGAAATGAAACACAGATATCATATCTGGGAACCAGTACGTAAAGAAAATAAAATATACATGAATATTATGTATCTCCCCAAAAGAGGTAAAACTTGGGAAACATGTGAACTTACTAAGTGCAACATGAACACATGATAGACTTTGGCATTTTTTATTTGATTTCTCAAAAATATTTTTTTGTCAACTTTAAAAACTGAAATTAAATGACACGAACCTTGTCATATTTGTACACTATAATACACATCTGTATCCACTTTTCCTTCTTAGCCTCTTATTATAATATATAATGTTAATAACAATATTGAGAATGGAAATGGGAAATATGTTAAAGAGACAACAACCACCAAAGAGCAGACAACAGCCGAAAGCCACCAATGGGTCTTCAACGCAGCGAGAAAATCCCACACCCGCAGGTGGTCCTCAGCTGGCACCTAAAAAAGTGTGAACTAGTTCAGTAAAAATGGACGTCACATTTTTCTTCCACACATGATGAACCTTCTCATCTTCTATTTAATTTCTTCATCGGGAACATTTTTGTCGTTTACTCTGACATGACATGAACTTTGTCATATTTATATACTTAAGTACACGTTTATATCCCTTCTAATTCTCGACCTCTTATCATTATATTTATTAACGCTTTCTCAAAATCTTTATCCTAAATGAGATTGAGCATTTCTTTCATTGTTTATCCGGATTGTTTTATTTGGTTTTCCTGGTCACTTTGAAAAGGACGGATAACACTTTACAAAGCTTAAATGGCACTACCTCTAGTTTGTCATTGGATATACTTTTGAATGATTCTTATCATCATGACTTAAAACTATAATATTTAGAGTTGAAAAAATTAACTCGAATAAAATCAGTTCATTTGGGGTTTTTGAAAGACACAATTGCGGTTTTTCTTCCACGAGTGCAAGCACGATAAGAGTTGTGTGTAAGATACCTCTAGTTAAAAAGAAACTTACACAGTCTTAGATGTGATATGAACAGTTTCTTATATGAAATAAATGCTGAAGAATAAAATGAGCACAACAGAAAAACAACAGAAAAACTGTATGTAGAGGTTAAATTGAATAACGTAAAAGTAAAATGAACACATGATGAAAAGTGTTAAATATGCAGCCGCTGGAAAAAACAAAATGAAGCGCCGCTTACTTTAAATTCGATGTTCCATAACATTATCACCGAATCTTAAAGTAAGGGCAATGCAAATTGTTACTCTGAGATATCTTCTGATTCAACATGATATATAGTAAACATTTTTTTATTCACAATTCGAATAATCATCATCAGTAACATTGCATTTGAATACTTAGATCAAATGAATACGATGTAGGTCCATAACTAGTATGAAACAATCTTCATTAACAAGAAATATGCATCGTCGCTTTCCTTGACTTCATCGAATCTATAAATGATGAATAAAGCCATGGACTACCAAATTGTAAACTTTGTTTTAATGTGTTGATAATTAAACACAGTTATATAACTAAAACCATACCTCAAATTTATATAATTTAGGCCTGTTCTTCTCCGATGTTGAAGTTGTTACTGCATAATAATGAAAATTATATTTCTTTATATCTTCAAATTTAATAATCATCAAACAGCTACACTTATAACGTTTATATCATGATTACTATCGTGCTGATTATGAATAATGAAATTAAAGTCCGGCTTTATATATGTTTAATAATCTGAAGTAGGCGTTACTTAACATTGCAGAAGATGTGCAACAGTGTCAATACAGTTCATAAGATTAATCCTATCCGCTTCATTTCCAATAATTATAATTAGTGCAACTTTCTACGAAAGATAATCAGCTTAAGTTTTAATCTATATATCAATATATAGATATGATATAATTATAAAACATTACATTTCATGTTATTAAGGATGTTTGCGTGTCATGTTTTGGGATTTTTGTCAGATTTTTTTAATCCTCTGGTGTTATCCATTTGAATGCTTTGAAATATTTTGCCAATTGACCCCTTTTTTTTCTTTTTATAAATCATTTACATGTATAATTATAAGCCATCTGTCAAAGTGTTATAAAATCTTTGTTATTTTTTAATAGTTTTTGAGAACATAAACTTGTCAATGATAAAGCTATGAAAAATAAAGAGAGAACATTTTCCCACCAAATTTCAATGGCTAATATCTCGAAAACAAGCACATTGACTTATCTAATTTTTTGATTTCTTTATTATTCCCATATTGAAGACCAATTGGTGACATTCTGCTGTTGTCTGTTATATGGTCGGGTTGTTGTCTCTTTGACACATTCCCCATTTCCATTCTCAATTTTAGTGTTATGAAAAGCTTGTTATTTCGAAACTGAGTAGCGAACCTATCAATCAATAAGTAAAATGTTGATAATTTATTGAATAAAAAAATCAAGCTTCCTTTTATTGATTATTTTCGAGGGGAAGGGAGTCGAGAAAATTTTTTCATCTTTAAACTAAGTATATATGGGATTTGCTGATATTTTTGATTGAACTGAATTACTTATTTATTGATATGTATGTGAGACATTTGTGTGTTTAACGTACAGGATAAAAATAATAAATCTAAAATATAAGCTGTAAATATCCTACTGAAAATTAAATCCAAGCGAATTCTATCATTTACTTGAAATAGAGTTTCTTAATTTTAAAATTCTCCAAACAATAAGTCAGCGCTAAATTTTGATGTTAAAGGCATTTTCAAAAAATATTTTTCTTTTTACTACTAGTACTTGTATTTGTATAATTTAACAGCAAAGGTAAACGATAACCAAATTGATTTAATCTCTAAGTGAAGGGCATTATAAAATCTAACTTCCGATCAACATCGTTCTTGTTCATTTTGAGGATAGATACTTAGCATATATAAATCTCTGAAATTGTGTTTTGGGAATGTCTTCAGGCATTCATAGTGTGCTGAGCTGTAAAAAAAAATTAAGCCACACTATTACTTTTAACTTTCATTATTCTATGTAAGTAAATTTCAAAGGTCTATTATAACACTTATTTAAAAATGTATGTACATATATGAATGAAGAGGATAAATTCTCATGAGCGTTCGATACTTATTACATTTATTTGAGCTCATTTTTTAATATCAATTTTTGAAACTATTCGTTTATTTGCAAACTTACTGGTAACCATTTACGGAAAAGGGTCAAATAATATCATCTACACTTACTGCCTGCGATAATTGATAAGCGTAAGTGTTTCCATAAAAGATGCCTGGTATTATTATGATTATCCGTACATCAATATATCAATTTCGTTGGACAAAAGACCACCATATATATTCATTTATACTGCAACTAGTTGTGTTTATTTTCTAAACATAGTAACACTGCTATATTTTGTGCAATGTCAATTTCATCATGGAGAACTTTTTCCACAATCAGGGGTTCCTTAAAGGATGAAAATAAGTTTAACATTTTGTGAACAATTTGAACAGCTATCAATGCGTTAATTTAAGTTGCAGGATAAAACAGTATTAGGTCAATATCAGACAAATATACTTTTGTTGTATTCGGTGCACAACTGGGGAGGGTCTCGGTAGAGTCTCACCCTTCCCCATTTTTTTAGCTTCATACAACAAAAATTATATTTTTCTTACATTGACCTAATATTGTTTATGTATCTGTCTAAAGTCAGGAACCCTGTCAATGATAGCTGTGTTTTTAAATAGGAATTTATTATTGATGACTGACCCTTGATCAAATCTCGATTGAATCAATCACAGTTATTAATACAGATAAATTAAGAGGTTGTATAGCGAATAAAGGTGTCTGTTTTTTAAACTTTATTTATTACTTTAGATATATTTAGAGTTTTACTGTGTTGTTGTTAGCGATATCCACAAAACTGTACCCGTATATAATTGCATTTGTGATCCACTGCATTAATTATTAATTATATATATGTTTATCTTGAATTAATACACGAAATAGATATTTTAGATTTAGATTAATTATATTAGTACATAAGTATAAAGATAACGCATCAGAGTAATGACCTCGATTTTTGTACTTTATCCTCTTTTAATTGCTCGTGTTTAATACATTCCCTCCATACAGTAACAAAATACATTCGTTTAATTATTTTTACACCCTGTTATGTTATAAGCTGTTAATATACACAAATATTAAAATCTTTACTGTTTTTAATAATTATAATGTCCGCATTAAGTTAGAATAACGAACGAGTTAGCGTCGCTGATACTACGATTTCTCAAGATATAAGGTATAAAATTAAGACTGTTGTAGATGTATGTCTATTTGATAACGCCTACAGCATAAGTTTGTGGTTTTAATTATACTTATTTTTATTTTAATGTTAATTATCATTACCAATGTTATTCAACTGATCGGGCGGAGCTTACGTTTTAATTTGCATTAAGACAGTTTATTTGAAGATGTGTGAAGGATGATTGCCGTTATAATAATGGTTGATTTTTAATCACCTATCAGTGTCATCAAAGGAATTTACAAAAGAATGACTGGACACTTCATTAATGGGTTTATCTTAAAACACTTATCTATAGATGGAGTGGTTTGTTATGAGCGAACCGGTTAAATCCCGCCCAGTCAAGTGAAATAAATTGAGTAATACATCTGTACAAAGACAATGCATCAGAGTGATGGCTTGGATTTTAATACTTTATAATCTTTTAATTTCTCGTGTTTAATACATTTTCCACCCTGTTATGTCATACACCCTAGTAAACATAAATGTTTTGTCTTTCCTGTTTATCAATTTCCGCATTAAGTTAATTGTGAAAATAGCGTACGAATTATCGTCGCTGATACATACGATCTGTCAAGATATATATATGTATATATATACGTAGAGATATGTCTTTTTGCAAACGCCTACAGCATAGGTTTGTTTGGGTTTTTTTTCTTTCTTTTCTACAGTTATAAGGATTTATATATAAGGTATCAAATTAAGAATGTAGTAGAGGTATGTCTATTTGCAAACGCCTACAACATAAGTTTGTTTTATTTTTCTTTCTTTCCTATTTGTAATAACCTAAATATTTGTAAAGCCTTATATTATAACTCAAGGAAAATATCTATAATTTTCCAACAGTTTTGTAAACGTACAATTAAGTTACATTGATACCTCTCTCCTGTTATACGTCAATTTATTGTCATATGTATGAAAAAGCGTCTGCGGTACCTCCTCAAGGATATACGTCATAATTAAATCGCGAATGTCGTAGTCCATTTAATAACACGCCTACGCATATATTCGTGTTTTTGTTTCATTTCCATCTTTTTTGTAAATACTTCAGTGTTTATAAAGTCTAAAATTGACTAAACTATCTATAACCCAATACTTTAAAAATTAACGAAAATCGATATTTAAGTTTAAAAGAGGAACAAAAGATACCAAAGGGACAGTCAAACTCATAAATCAAAAATACACTCACAACTCCAAGGCTAAAAATGAAAAAGACAAACAGTCAAACAATAGTACACATGACATGACATACAAACTAAAGAATAAGAAAAACGAACCCCAGCAAAAACTAGGGTAGTCTCACGTGCTCCGGAAGAGTTAGCAGATCCTTCTCCACATGTGGCATCCGTCGTGTTGCTTCTGTGATTAAAAATCCGATAAATAGTCTAATTCGGTAGGTCACATTCATGAAAGGGAAGGGGATTGTAGTTACGACGTAAGGAACATATCCGATATCATTTTTGAAACGGTTCTTCCTTAACAGTCAACCAACTCGGGATTGCGTCCGTAAAACTTACGAAGGGATGATTTCAACTTCACCATTTGGAACTCTTGGTTTAATAGCTTCCTTGTGAGCAGCAACCCTCTATCAAGAAAATCATGATAGAAAATGCAAGCATGGGAATATCGTATAAATTGGGAGATATATACCCCGTATGCAGGTGCTGCTGGAATGTTGCTACTTAGAAATGAAAAGTTCACAATTGGAAAGCTGAAATCATCTCTTTTGTCGTAAAGCTCTGTTTTCAACCGACTTCATTGTCAATTTCTAGATGTTAGTCAAGATATGAGGCCGACTAAACTGTATCTGTAGTATCCTTTATCTCTAGTTTGATGGGATAGATGCGTTCCACATAGTCACCAAAATTTGAATTATTCAGTGAAAGAACATCATCTTTATAGCGGAAAATAGAGTTAAAGGATATAGCTAACTTCTTATCTTTCTTCCTAAGAAGTTCCTGCATGAAGTCAGCCTCATAATAATAAAGAAACAAGTCGGCAAGTAGAGGGGCACAGTTTGTTCCATTTGGAATGCCGACAGTCTGTTGAAAAACACGTCCTCCGAACGTAACAAATATGTTGTCAATCAAGAAATTAAGCATCTTGATAATGACAGTATCTGAGAATTTTTTGTTTGAATCAGAGTGATCCTTTACAAAGTAGGATTTATCCCTCCCTAAGACAAAATACTTGTATCTACATTGTCCATTTTGTTTATGAAGCAAAGCAATACCAACTCTTTCAATTTGTCTTTTAATTTGGAATGTGAAATACTTGTGTAAAGAGCAAAAAAGTCAAATGTTTTAATACTATTACGAGATGAAAGAGAATTAGATTGTATGTACTCAAAAAGATCTTTGGAATTTTTAAGTATCCACATCTGATTCACGCCACCTCTAGAATAGGCATTAATTGACATTATGAAAAATGACACTAATTTTCCTATTAAAATATATGCTACCTAAATCCATCAAACGCGATAAATGATTAAAATAACTAGACAATTTGACCGTTTCATATTTTTCATGCAGGCCTTTAATAGCCAACTATATGGTATGGGGTTTTCGTGTTGTTGAATGTTGTTCCTTAAATTGCTTACTCTCATTTCTTTTGAATTTTGGTAGATAGTTATATCATTGGCAACCATACCACCACGTATAGGAAATATAAACATATACATTTTGAACCTTTATCCTACTTGAAAAAGTCATTTAAATTGATTCGACAGACTACATCTATATTTATCTTCACACAATTTCAACAAAATACTGTTGTAATTTATTACAAGTTTACAATGTAGACGATAACTCCGGTTCGTGAGTAAAACTTTTTGTTATATACACAGTTTATTTCTTCTCGGCTAATTTAGACTTTCTATGACAATCTATATGTATTTCCGATATAGCTTTTTCTGTAAAAACATATTTAAATGTATTAATTCTCATGTCTGCTAAGTAAGTAAAATAATATCCTTTCTTATGTTAGATATAGATTAGCGTCGGTTGTACCTACCTCTGTATACATTTGTTTCTTGGGTGTATAGTATTTTTTAAATGGCTATAACGCCTACAGTATGAATCAGTAATTAGATATCTCAATCAGACATTCTCATTGCATCCTTTACAGCATATTTTAAACTTGTAATTGTCGAAACAAACTAATGTTAAAGGTTGTTCAGTATAAATAAAAGATGTGTGGCATACATTAACAATTAGCTAGGAATTAAATCTTAAAACCAGTAAACATTAGGCAGAAAAGCTTAAAAACATTTGTTTAAGACTTCTAGTTTTGTAGATAAAATATTTTGTGGCATTTAAGCCAAACAACAGTTACTGTTTGGTACATAGACATAGCGATATTACATACTCCAAATAAAGGCAACAGTAGTATACCGCTTTCTGGAAGTCATTAATCGATTGAGAGAAAACAAATCCGGGTTACATACTTAAACCGTGAGAAAGACATCAACTATAGGAAGAAAACAACGACATAACAGAGACAATGAATAAACTCATCATAGATACCAGGATTAAAATTTTATATATACGCCAGACGGGCGTTTCGTCTACAGAAGACTCATCATTGACACTCGAATCAAAAAATGTTAAAAAGGCCAAAGCAAGTACGAAGTTGAAGAGCATTGATGACCGAAAATTCCTAAAAGTTTTGACATTACAGCCAAGTTATCTATTTATGAGGTAGTAAAGCCTTCTTATTTCAAAAATTCTAATTTTTGTTAACAGTTTATTTATAATTATGAACATATCAATGATAACTCAAGTCAACACAGAAGTGCAACAAAAAACAAACCATGCAACACACACAGAAACGAACTATACTAGCAGACGGTTATTAATAGAATAACAATCCCTTCTTCTTCTAAAAAATATTATACGTTTTGGCTTAATTTGTTGGTAAGAGACGTGTTTTCAAATTAAACATTGCAAAGTTACAGCACAACAAAAGCAACGGTGACTGATAGTTCTTACTCTAAAATACATATGCGTGTACTATTGACACATTTTCTGCTTTAATATTTTATATTTAGAACAAACAGACCGAAACTTTAAGTGGTAAAATGATCAGGAACACAATATTTACCAACATGCAAAAATGCTGTAACTATCAATATGTCCTTAATAAAGTAGTTGTCGCAATTGATGCCTTTTTCATATCTCAGCATTTTTTCCTTTTTATTCTTTACTTATTGTTAGTCAGCAATATATGCCCTAAACATACATCATCGTCTGGAATGAAACCATCAATTAACTCATTATATTAGTGTTTACCCTTAGAATACACACACCATATAATTATTAAATAAAAAGATTACAAATAGAGGTAAATTTTACACATAACAAAATCACAATTTATTATTAGTTCATAATTTATTTGGATAAAGTTATCAATCGTGTCACATGATTACTTTCATTAATTTGAGTACTGTTAGAACACAAAAAGAAGCTTAGAAAATATTCATTTTTACTTATTATAAGACATATTTGTCCATATTATGTTTATTAATGATATTTATTGATTGTGATCGTAAATTTAAACATTTACTTACAATAATTTTTCCATTTTTAAATTTAACGATTTAACTTGATTATTATGATTATATTGTGATATGATTGATAATCAAATTTTGTTCTTGAACTATTACATACCGATCTCATGTTAATATATTAATAAGAATGTCGTATGTCTATACTACACATTATATATTTGTACTTCACAAAATAATCTATCGTTAACTCCCATCTGCAACATGTTTCAGTGGGCGGAGTTTAAACGTACTTCTTATTAAATTTTTTTTGAATATATTCACAGAGTCACTAAAACTATAAAAAATAGATAATTTGGTTATCATGCTTATCGTATTTAGAATTTAACACGCACGTTTGTACTATTATGGAATCCTATTAACTCCTACCCACTAAAACTTAAATGTATAAAAGAAGCCGAAACTTCATGTATCAGGTTGGTTGTTTGTATTTACATGTAGTAAGTATCTGACTCAATTTTACAATTCAACTTAAGACACACGTACAAGTTATTTATGTGTACTACGTATACGTGTTTGTGTATAATCTACATTTTGCCATCTTAAGATGTATTAAAAAAATGCAAACAAGTGAACTCACTAGCACTTTACTCGAATGAAAAAAAATCAGATGATAATCATTAAATTTTCAATTTATTTTTTTAGGGAAAATAATTGATAAAGACCATCTTTCTCTAGGTGTTTCCAGACAGATAATATGCGTTACCCTTTCTTTAATATTCGGTGAAGATAAAAAAAAAAAATCGAATTTAAAGTAAGCGGTTATGCATTTTGTCATTTCAACCACATTATTTCCAAATGCCTGTAGATTGTTGATACCGTTGAAAACAATACCAGATATTGTTTTTATATGCATATGTATGGTCGTATATTTTTTATGGTAAAATCATGAGAATTGTGTCTTATATCATATAGAATAGTAATATGATGTTATATGTCTCTTTATGTCTAAACTTGCCTTGGCAGTAGAATTGTTTTTGTTGCTCTTGGGAAATTTATAATTTTAGCAGCATGGGGAGCCAAGTGTATGTCCCTCGTGAACGTAATATGGTGGAGGACTTCAACATAATACCGTTAAGTGTATTTTATGTGAGCTGGTTACCCCAAGGATGGTGATACAACTTCTATCATTTAAGACCAACAGGCTGGTGACGAAATTAATTTTGACTACGTTACAATCTAAGAAGTTTCATACAACAGGGTATATAATTATATAGTTACCATGCATTTGACATCGGACCAGATTTTTAGATCATTGTGTAAAATTTGGATGTTCAGGATGATTAAGCATATAATCAGAAGTAACCACGTCAGCAAATAGATAACTACATTTTGAAAGATTTAAAGAACTGTCATTAAACTACTAGAACATGTTTGTCATAAAAAAAATTCGTAACTGTTAATGGTTATCTGATCTTTAAATTTTCGTTTTGAGTCGATCGAAATTTCTTCACAAACAATCAAACTTTTAACCGTATTGGAGTTGGATATCAAGTGAAAAACAGTTGTGTGTGTGCAGAAAACTGTTACATGTGTCATATAACGTCCATATCATCTTACTTCGAAAATAAATCCTTAGTAAATAACCTTATCTTTCGGAATTAATCGGTATGACCTTTGTAGTGTATTAAAGATTTAGCAGTGAAAATGTGTAACAGATTTGAACGATTAAGAATTGAGAAATTCTACTACAGACTGTGAGATTTATCTCGTCGTACATTACTAAATTACAAGGAAAACATAAACTTTTTTTCAAACATAAATATTGAATTCAATTTGTTATCAGTGATTTATTTTTTATGAATTAAAATTAGCAGACAATAAACGGGATAGACACACACTTTATCAAACTTTGATTACAGGCTTTACTTTTATGAAAAATATGACCTACATATGAAGATGAATAACTGGTTTCTTAGATTTTAACAAAAGGTTTATTCATTTTGTCTCATTAAAATTTTCAGAAGAAAAAAGATGATTACCAATTGGTATCATTCATTAAATAAAATGAGTTGTGCACAATGTTAAAAACATCTGATTAGAGAACAGAATCTAATTATCATTTATTTAAAATTATATTCAGGGAAGTAGAACACGTTTGGAATCTCTGACATGAAAATAAAATTATTAAACCAATTACAGTAGCACAAGGAGAAACCTTCATATGGAAAACCGCCTCTTCCTCGTATGAACATGAACACATGATAGTATTTAGTACAGTTATAAGTCTTTTAAAAAATAGTATGAAAAGGGAAAATAAATATTTACATAGGACACATTCATCCACATGAGAGATTTCACTTTCATCATGGATATGTTGTCCTCTTCTAAATTAACTGTTACCATAAATTACTTAAAACCCTTACTTAATTTTTCGATAGAAATAAAGATTTTGTATTGGAGTTTGGTTGCACTTATTTCAAACGGGATAGCACATCCTCATTCTTACGGAAATGTTGTTACACGTGCCTGTAAATTTAGAAATGATCCTTGTAAACGTATCGCTCCTTTAAATAAACTTATTCTAAAAGGTTACAAAATCAACACTGTATTAAGATCAATGAATATTGTTTTTATTGGTATAAATATTGATTTTTGTATCAGTAAATTAAAAGCAAACTAAATATTACTAGTATGTTATATACATATACACATTCATGGATCTACAATCTGTCGATACCTGTATCTTGGCATTGCACAAGGTCATGTTTTCTCTGACTGTTTATGACGTCTATACACTAAATCCATTGGATGTTGGATGTGAACGGATTGATAATTTAGTCTTAGATGCATGACTTTTTTATCAGTTGTTAGTGGCTTTGAACTATCAGTACTCTCAGATCTGTTCCTATTGTCTTTCTGTTGTTGTGATGTACAAGTACCCGGCCACGTCCACTTGTATTTTTGTATAGTTCTATAGCTACCATGCATTTGACATCGGACCAGACTTTTGGATCATTGCGTAACTTTGGATGTTCAGAATGATTTTGTACATCTGATGAGTTAAGCCTTTTTCAACTGATTTTTATAGTTCGTTCTTATGTTGTACTGTTAAACCACTGTCCAAGGTTAGGGGGATGGTTGGGTTCCCGTTTACATGTTTAACCCCGCCACATTATGTATGTATGTGCCTGCTCCGAGTAAGGAGCCTGTTATTCAGTGGTTGTCGTTTGTTTATGTGTTATATATTTGTTTTATGTCCCATTTATGGGCATTATGTTTTTTGGTCTGTGCGTCCGTTCGTTCGTCCGTCCGTCTTTTCGTTCATCCGTCTGTTTGTTCGTCCGTCTGTCCAGCTTCATGTTAAAAATTTTTGTCGAGGTAGTTTTTGATGAAGTTGAAGTCCAATCAACTTGCAACTATGTACACATGTTCTTTATGATATGATCTTTCTAATTTTAATGCCAAATTAGAGATTTTACCCCATTTTCACGGTCCAATGAACATAGAAAATGATAGTGCAGATGGGGCATTCGTGTACTGGGGAAACATTCTTGTTTGTTTAGTTTTATATATAAATGAGGCCGTTAATTTTCTCGTTTGAAATGTTTTACATTGTTATTTCGGGGCCTTTTATAGGTGACTATGTAGCAAGGGCTTTGCTCGTTGTTGAAGGCCGTACGGTGGCCTATAGTTGTTACTTTCTGTGTCATTTAGGTCTCTTGTGAAAAGTTGAAAAAAAATTTCGACTCTCCTCCCCTCGAAAAAAATCAAGAAAAGGAAGCTTGATTTTTTTATTCAATAAATTATCAACATTTTACTTATTGATTAATAGGTTCGCTACTCAGTTTCAAAATAACAAACTTTTCATAACACTAAAATTGAGAATGGAAATGGGGAATGTGTCAAAGAGACAACAACCCGACCATATAACAGACAACAGCAGAAGGTCAACAATAGGTCTTCAATATGGGAATAATAAAGAAATGACTTAAAATCATAATATTTAGAGTTGGAAAAATTTACTTGAATAAAATTCGTTACTTTTGTTTTTTTGAAAGACCATATTGTCCTTTTTCTTTACAAGAGCGTACGTACGATAAGATGTGTGTGATATAACTCTAGTTAAAATTTAAAAAAGTAAAATCACAAAAATACTGAACACCGAAGAAAATTTAAAACGGAAAGTCCTTAATCAAATGGTAAATTCAAAAGCTCAAATACATTAAACGAATAGATGGATAACAACTGTCATATTCCTGACTTGGGACAGGTATTTTCTTATGTAGAATATGGTGGATTGAACCTGGTTTTATAGCTAGCTAAATCTCTCACTTTTATGACAGTCGCATCGAATTCCACTATATTGGATTTTACATTGTCTCAGATGTGTGCCCATAATGATATGAACAGTTTCTTATATGAAATAAATGATGAAGATTAAATGAGCTCAACAGAAAACTGAATGTAGAGGTTAAATTGAATAACGTAAAAGTGAAATGAACACATGATGAAAAGTGTAAAATGTGCAGCCGCTGGAAAGTACAAAATGCAGCGCCGCTTACTTTAAATTCGATGTTTCATTAATATATCACCGAATATTAAAGTAAGGGCAATGCAAATTGTTATTCTGAGTGATCATCTGATTCAACATGATAAATAATATACATTTTGCATTCACAATTCGTTTATCATCAACAGAAATCTTACAGTCATGCATTTGAATATTTTAAATTAAAATGAACAATGTTCACAGTGTAGATACTATTCTGTACCCTATCCGGAAGTCGCGATTTTCGAAGCGATGATTTCCAACTGGCTAACAGGACGGTTTTGCCTACGGTAACTTTTCTCATCATTTGTTTACTCCTATATCTACAAAGTGATTTGAATATCTTCAAGGTATATATAGCATCATAAATATGAGTAACTGTAACAAAAACATGCATTAGAATATAAAATATACGTGTGCATCACATCAACTTGGTAGAAAAAAGTGAAATCGATGAACAATTTTGCTCTCGTAGTACAAAGCAAATAATCTTTTATTGCAAATATTTGCATCAGTTTACAGTTAAATATATACTGTTTCAATATTCTTTTCGTATTTAAGTAGAATATTCGTATTTCCCATAAAAAATGTGTTTTCCTTGAGGATTCCAAAATAAATTACTGTACGATCAGTCTAGAACTGACTGTATTCTAGAAGCGATTTCAGATTCTTTGACTATATGACCAGTCGTGATTTTGAAGAAAAAACAACAGCAATTTGAAGGTATATATACGTGTATATGTGATATTATGAACTATCCAGGGAACTATAACGTGTAATTACTTTCATCAGACAATACAAATATATTTCTAATGAATTTTTTAGATGGCAAAATAATTGTATTTTTGTTCCATCAGTCTTATTTAAAATCAAATGCCTAAAAAGTAATACATGATTCGCTTGTGGACTTTGTAATAGTGTATCGTTACAATTATCTGTTTAGGAGATAACTGTATTGTATTTTAAGCTCCGACGGCATCAACTGGGGATTTGATGGTCGCAAATTAAGTTTACTGGCGACGCGTTAGTTGGAATCCCCTTTTCTCCTGGATTGGACCCCTCTCCATTTAAGAATGCCCCCCCCCCCCCCAATGTATATTAAGTGGTTTATGAGGAGATGCGCTTACTAAACCGGCGAAACATATTGTACCGGTCCAACGGACGAACGGAAAGACGGAATTCTTTATCATTATAACCCCCCGCTTGACAAAGTGGTGTACAATTGAGTGTCAAAGAGACAGCTCTACATCTTAAACAAAGTGAAGGAACTGTGATCAATTATAGGCTACAGTACGGCCTCGAATGTGTGTAAATACATGCATTTTTATATAACAACTAAATCTGTGTGTTTGTACAATTTTAAGAATAACGGAGGATATTTCTGAAACTTATATACTAGTATACATCAAACCTTCCTCTTATTTTAGCAACATTTAAACATCCTTATACTTAATGCAGTAAGTCGAGTATACCCTATCAAGCTAAAACATGTTTCATAAGTTTTCAGGATGTGAATGTATTGAAATATATTTGTGTTATTTAGAAAAATGCCACCTTCTAATGTATC
This sequence comes from Mytilus edulis, assembly GCF_963676685.1. Taxonomy (NCBI): domain Eukaryota; kingdom Metazoa; phylum Mollusca; class Bivalvia; order Mytilida; family Mytilidae; genus Mytilus; species Mytilus edulis. The sequence continues at coordinate 31,300,077 of NC_092350.1, forward strand.
GTAAATAACTTTGAAATCACCACTAGAATACAGTGACATAAAGACTGATCATACAGTTTTAAAATATACAAGCGAGACTGATCGTACAGTGAGAAATTCAAACAAGTGTAATTTTCTTATTTCTGGCTTCAAAGATCTGGTTGAAACTTTTACCACCACTTGAAATATACCTCATTTAGTTAATTAAGTTTTTACGTTAACTTGTACACTAAGAGGGTAAAAAAGATTGTTTTTAGGTTCGCCGACTGATTTGTCTAAGTGATGCACTTGAAAATCTATCGATTAAGGTGAAGATACGAATAATTAATGTGCTGAATTTAATTCTAAACTATTTGAGAATATCGATGTCGGCTGAATTAATCATTAAGCAATGTACAGATGATCAACTTACCGTTTAATTCAGTATACCCATCAAATTTAAAATGTGATCCAAAAAGTTCTCGCTTCGAAAATCGCGACTTCCGGATAGCGTACAGAATAGTATCTACACTGTGATGTTTAGATCAACGAGTACTAAATAATCTTTATCAGCATGGTGTATCCTTCGCTGCTTTCCTTGAACTCATGAAATAAAAAGACATCAACTTACATCTTTATTCTCAATATGACGATGCATTACTAAAGTGTAACATTTGTTCAAATGCGTTAAGAAAAAAAACCAGTTATTTAACAGAAATCATACCTCAAATTTGTAGAATTGAGGACCGTTCTTTTCCGATGTTGAAGTTGTTACTGCATTATAATGAAAATTATATTTCTTTATATCTTCAAATTTAATAATCATCAAACAGCTACACTTATAACGTTTATATCATGATTAACATCGTGCTGATTGTGAATAATGAAATTAAAGTCCGGCTTTATATATGTTTAATAATCTGAAGTAGGCGTTACTTAACATTGCAGCAGACGTGCAACAGTGTCAATGCAGTTCATACGTTCAGCCCTATCCGCTTCATTTCCGATAATTATAATTATTGTAAATTTCTACGAAAGATAATCAGCTTAAGTTCAAATCTATATATCAATATATAGATATGATATAATTACAAAACATTACATTTCATGTCATTAAGGATGTTCGCGTGTCACGTTTTGGGATTTCTGTCAGATTTTTTTAATCCTCTCATTGACCCCTATTTTTCTTTTTATAAATATTTTACAAGTATAATTATAAGCCATCTGTCAAATTCTTATAAAATTTTATCAATTTTGTAATAGTTTGTTTGAAAACTTACACTTGTCAATGATAAAGCTATTAAAAAATCAAGAGAGAACATTTTCCAACAAAAATTTCAATGGCTAATATCTAGAAAACAAGCACATTGGCCTATAATTATCTAAATTTTGTGGGTTTTTTTAATTATTATTCCCCTATCAATATATTGAAACTGAGTAGCGAACCTCCTTAATCTTTAAGTAAAAGGTTGATAATTTATTGAATAAACCAATCAAGCTCCCTTTCATTGGAATTATTACGAGGGGAGGGGAGTTGGGTAGAAATTTTCAACTTTTCACTAAGTATATATGGAATTTGCTGATATTTTTGATTGGACTGAATTGGTTATTTATTGATATGTATGGAAGACATTATTTGTTTAACATACAGGATAAAAATAATAAATCTAAAATATAAGCTGTAAATATCCTACTGAAAATTGAATCCAAGCGAATTCTATCATTTACTTAAAATAGAGTTTCTTAATTTTAAAATTCTCCCAAAAAAAGTCAGCGCTAAATTTTGATGTTAAAGGCATTTTCAAAAAAGATTTTTCTTTTTATTACTAGTACTTGTTTTAGTATAATTTAACAGCAAAGGACAACGATAACCAAAATTGATTTAATCTCTAAGTGAAGGACATTATCAAATCTAGCTACCGATCAACATCGTTCCTGTTTATTTTGAGGATAGATACTGAGCATATATAAATCTCTGAAATTGTATTAAGGGAATGATTTCAGGCATTCATAACGTGCTGAGCTGTTAAAAAAAATAAGCCACAATATTACTTTTTACTTTCAATATTTTGTGTAAATGAATTTCAAAGGGTCCATTACAACACCTATCTAAAAATGTATGTACACGTAACAATGAAGAGGAAAAGTTCCAATGTGCGTACGATACTTATTACATATATAAGAGATCATTTGTTAATTTAAATTATGAAACTGTTCGTTTATTTGCAAAATTACTAATAACCACTTACGGAAAAGTTCAAATAATATCATCCTCACTTACTGCATGCGATGATTGCTAAGCGTAAGTATAAAAAAAATTGGTATGATTGCCAATGAGACAGTTGTCCACAAGAGACCAAAATGACACAGACATTAACGATTTTTAAAGATATAAGGTATACAATTAGGAATGTTGTATATGTATGTCTATTTGATAACGCCTACAGCATAAGTTTGTGGTTTTTAGTATACTTATTTTTAATTTTTAGGTTAATTATTACATCAGTACAAAGACAATGCATCAGAGTGATGGCTTGGATTTTAATACTTTATATAATCTTTTAATTTCTTGTGTTTAATACATTTCCTGTTTAATTTTGTTCACTCCTTGAAGTAACAAAATACATCAGTTTTTAGTATTTTACACCCTGTTATGACATAAACCCTAATAAACACAAATATTAAAATGTTTTGTCTTTCCTGATTTACATTTTTCCGCATTAAGTTAATTGTGAAACTAGCGTACGAACTATCGTCGCTGATACATACGATCTCTCCACATATATATACGTAGAGGTATGTCTTTTTCAAACTCCTACAGCATAAGTTTGTTGGTTTTTTCTTTCCTTTCTACAGTTATAAGGCTTTATATACATATATATAAAGTACCAAATTAAGAATGTAGTAGAGGTATGTCTATTTGCAAACGCCTACATTATAAGTTTGGGTTTTTTTTCCTTCCTTTTTGCAATAACATTAATATTTGTAAAGCCTTACATTATAACTCAAGGAAAAAATCTATAATTTCAAATAGTTTTTGTTAATGTACGATTTAGTTATGGTGATAACTCTCGCCTGATATACATCAATTTATTGTCATATTTACGAAAAAGCATCTGCGGTACCTCTTTAAGGATATACGTCAAAATTAAATCGCGAATGTCGTAGTCCATTTAATAACACACATACAGCATAAATTCGTGTTTTTTTGTTTCATTTTCATCTTTTAAAAGAAAAAGCACCTTGCGAAATTCTTTAATTTTACTTTCCGATATATTGATGATGTTCTATCATTGAATAACCCATATTTCAGCCAATACTTACATCTCATATATCCAAGTGAACTTGAAATTAAGGATACCACTGATACTAGAAGGACTGCTTCATACCTTGATCTTTTCCTCAATATTGACGTAGATGGACGACTTCACACGAAAATCTATGATAAACGGGACGATTTCAACTTCCCAATTATCAATTTCCCATTTCTCAGCAGTAACATACCCTCTGCCCCTTCGTATGGTGTTTACATATCACAATTGATACGTTATTCACGTGCTTGTTCACACTATACGGACTTCATATACAGGAGTGTGCTCCTTACGCAGAAACTGCTCCAACAAAGTTATGAGGAGGACAGATTAAAATTGACACTCCGTAAATTTTATGGACACCATCACGATTTGGTGGATCCATACGATGTTTCGTTGACCAAACTAGCTAAGGACATTTTTACCACATGGTAGATTGTGTTTTGTCATAATGTCGTCTAATCTTTTAATTACCAAACGTGACTTATTCCCGATTGTGACTGTTTTGCCGAGTGTGAACTCGCATTACTATAAGACGTGGTACGGTACTTATACATCCCAAATTCATGTATTTAGTTTAAATGTTTAATGTTATATTTGTAATTCTCATCGGATTTTGTCAAATGTGTTGACGTCTTTTCTATTATATTTCTGTGTTATGGTAAAGAAAATTAATCACCGCCTTCATTTATCAGATTTGATTTCGTTCAAAGTAATCAGTACGATATTTTACGTTTGAAGTTAGATTCATAACAAACCTGACATAGTTTTATAATATAGTTAATTGCTACCTCAGTTTTATATTAATAAGAATTAAAATGTGCTTTGTTATTAAATGCAATATCAGTATTTAGTTCAAATATATAATCTTAAATTAATCCTAATTCTAATGACGTCATTTTTTCGTCATTTTTCATTTTTTGATGCTCTGTTTTACTAATTCTAATGACGTCATTTTTTCGTCATTTTTCAGTTTCAAATAGGACGTCACTTGGCGTAGAGGTTTAAACGTATTCGGATGTGTCTACTTTTGTGTTTCAAATGTCTGGTTATGTAAATGTATTTCAGTTGTTTCCTGTAATTAGTTAATACTTCAGCTTTATCATGTACATCTTTTGAATATTCATTTTATTAAATTTACTGTTTGCAAAAGTATAAATTACTCTAAATTATAGGGATTTTCTGGTTACTTAACGGAAAGCCCTTGCCGTTTTTGGCACAACCTTTTTGATCTTTTGGTCCTCGATGCTGTTCAACTTTGTACTCGTTTCGGCTTTCAAACTTTTGTATCTGTGCGTCACACATAGGTCTTGTGTGGACAAAATACACTTCTGGCGTATTAAAATTTTGAACTTGTTGCCTTTTGTTGGCTGTTGTTCGTGTGATTCTTTATCAATTGTGTTCTCCAATTTATTTATATTGTAGTCCTGTGTTGTCATTTTGATGTTATATTTCACATGGCCATAAAAGTGCGAGGTTTGGCATGCCACAAAACCAGGTTCAACCCACCATTTTTTCCTTTAAAAATGCCCTGTACCAAGTCAGGAATATGGTCATTGTTATATTATAGTTCGTTTCTGTGTGTATTACATTATAACGTTGTGTCGTTTGTTTTCTCTTATTTTTGAGTGTAAATTCACATTGCGATAAGACGTGTCACGGTACTTGTCTATCCCAAATTCATGTATTTGGTTTTGATGTTATATATATATGTTATATTTGTTATTCTCGTGGGATTTTGTCTATATGTGTTACATTTTAGTGTTATGTCGTTGTTCTCCTCTTATATTTAATGCGTTTCCCTCGGTTTTAGTTTGTTATCCCGATTTTGTTTTTTGTCCATGGATTTATGAGTTTTGAACAGCGGTATACTACTGTTGCCTTTATGTAAATACTTGAGTGTTTATAAAGGCTAGAATTGACTAAACTGTCTATAGCTAAATACTATAATATAATGATAAATCGATATTTAAGTTTAATTAGTTATCAAAGGTACCAGGATTATAATTAAGTACGCCAGACGCGCGTTTCGTCTACATAAGACTCATCAGTGACGCTCATATCAAAATATTTATGAAGCCAAACAATTACAAAGTTGAAGAGCATTGATGATCCAAAATTCCAAAAAGTTGTGCCAAATACGGCTATGGAAATCTATGCCTGGAATAAGAAAATCCTTAGTTTTTCGAAAAATTTAAACTTTTGTTAACAGGAAATTCATTAAAAAAAAAGACCACATTATTGATATTCATGTCAACACCGAAGTGTTGACTACTGGGCTGGTGATACCCTCGGACACGAAACGTCCACCAGCAGTGGCATCGACCCAGTGGTGTAAATAGTTATCAAAGGTACCAGGATTATGAAAAGTGACACCAAGTTTCCAAATAAAATATCTGCTACCTAAATCCATCAAACGCGATAAATGATTAAAACAACTAGACAATTTGACCGTTTCATATTTTTCATGCAGGCTTTTAATAGCCAACTATATGGTATTGGGTTTTCGTGTTGTTGAATGCAGCGTACGGTTTCCTTAAATTGCTTACTTTCATTTCTTTTGAATTTTGGTAGATATTTGTATCATTGGCAACCATACCACAACTCTTTATTTTTATGTAAGTAAATTATGCACTTATAGGAAATATAAACATATACATTTTCAACCTTTATCTTTCTTGATAAAATCATTTAAATTGATTCGACAGATTACAACTATATTTATCTCCACACAATTTCAAGAAAATACTGTTGTAATTTATTACAAGTTTACAATGTAGACGATAACTCCGGTTCGTGAGTAAAACATTTTGTTATATATACAGTTTATTTCTTCTCGGCTAATTTAGACTTTCTATGACAATCTATATGTATTTCGGATATAGCTTTTTCTGTAAAGACATATTTAAATGTATTAAATCTCATGTTTGCTAAGTAAGTAAAATAATATCCTTTCTCATTTTAGATATAGATTAGCGTCGGTGGTACCTACCGCTGTATAAATTTGTTTCTTGGGTGTATAGTATTTTTTTATATAGCTATAACGCCTATAGTATGCATCAGTGATTATATATCTCAATCAGACATTCTCACTGCATCCTTAGCAGCATATTTTAAACTTGTAATTGTCGAAACAAACTTATGTTAAAGTTTGTTCAGTATGAATAAAAGATGTGTGGCATACATTAACAATTAGCTAGGAATACAATCTTAAAACCAGTAAAACATTCGGCAGAAAAGCTTAAAATTTTTTTTTTAAGGACTTCTAGTTTTGTAGATAAAAACATTTTGTGGCATTTAAGCCAAACAACAGTTACTGTTTGGTACACAGACATAGTGATATTACATAGTCCAAATAAAGACAACAGTAGTATATGGCTGTCTGAAAGTCATTAATCGAATGAGAGAAAACAAATCTGGATTACATTCTTAAACCGTGAGAAAGACATCACTATAAGAAGAAAACAACGACATAACAAAGACAATGAATAGAATTCTAAACTCATCATAGATACCAGGATTAAAATTTTATATATATGCCAGACGCGCGTTTCGTCTACAAAAGACTCATCATTGACGCTCGAATCAAAAAATGTTAAAAAGGCCAAAACAAGTACGAAGTTGAAGAGCATTGATGACCGAAAATTCCTAAACATTTTACCAATACAGCTAAGGTAATCTATTCATGAGGTAGAAAAGCCTTAGCATTTCAAAAATTCAAAGTTTTGTTAACAGTAAATTTATAAATATGAACATATCAATGATAACTCAAGTCAACACAGAAGTGCAACAAAAAAAAACGACCATGCAACACACACAGAAACGAACTATAAGATAACAATTGTCATGTTTCTGACTTGGTAAAGGTCATTTTAAGAAAACTGTTAAATTGTTTACCACATTGTAATTATAGAACTTGAACCAAAAGCAGACGGTTATTAATAGAATAACAATATCTTCTTATTCTAAAAATTATTATACGTTTTGGCTTAATTTGTTGGTAAGAAACGTATGTTTTCAATCAAAGGATAGAAAAAACAATATAAGAAAGATACAACAGATTTCAAATTAAACATTGCAAAGTTAAACCCCAACAAAAGCAAAAGTGACTGATAGTTCTGACTCTAAAATACATATGCGTGTACTATTGACGCATTTTCTGCTTTTCTATTTTGTATTTAGAACAAATAGACCGAAACTTTAAGTGGTAAAATGATCAGGAACACAAGATTTACCAACATGCAAAAATGCTGTAACTGTCAATATGTCCTTAATAAAGTCAGCAAAACATGCCCTAAAAATACGTCATCGTCTGGAATGAAACCATCAATTAACTCATTATATTAGTTTTACCTTAAAATGCAAACACCATATAATTATTAAATTAAAATATGTATGTGGTTTGTTTTGAAAAAGTGAGATTTCCATTAATACAAATACAGGTAAATTTTACACATAACAATATCACAATTTATTATTAGTTGACAATTCATTTGGATAAAGTTATCAATCGTGTTACATGATTACTTTCATTAATTTGAGTACTGTTAGAACACAAAAAGAAGCTTACAAAATATTCATTTTTACTTATTGTAAGACATATTTGTCCATATTATGTTTATTGTTGATATTTATTGATTGTGATCGTAAATTTAAACATTTATTCAACAATAACAATAATTTTGAAATTTTGAAATTTAACGATTTAACTTGATTATTTTGATTGTATTGTGATATGATTGATAATCAAATTTTGTTCTTGTACTATTATATATCGATATCATGGTAATATAATAATAGAATGAAATTCAAAACAGTGTGGCTGTGGCCATTGATTGACACATTAAATTCATCCATTGACTGGGACAATGTACGTGAGCGTTTGTCTGTAACGACCACTGTTCACGACGTACCTACGATAGACATTTAAACTGTGGGGTCACCAAAGGTTTCTTAACGCCTTTAATTATAAAGTAATTCGAAAAAATAATCAGGAATAACCTTTATGTTTTGATTTATATAATTGATATAAATCAAAACATCGTGTTATTTCTGATTAATTTTTCGAATTACTTTATTAAGGTGTCCAGAACCTTTGGTGACCCCATAGTTTAAGTGTCTTTTAAAAGTACATAGTGAGCAGTGGTCGTTACATACAAACGTTCACCCAAATTGTCCCAGTCAATGGATGCATTTAATGTGTCAATCAATGGCCACAGCCACACTGTTTTGAATTTCATTCTAAGAATGTCGTATATGTCTACACTACATATTATACATTTGTACTTTACAAAATAATCTATCGGTAATTCACATCCGCAACATGTTTCAGTGGGCGGAGTTTAAACGCACTTCTCATTAATTTTTTTATATATTCACAGAGTCACTCAAACTATAAAAATAGATAATCTGGTTATCATGCTTATCGTATTTATAATATAACACGTACGTTTGTATTATTATGGAATCCTATTAACTCCTACCCACTAAAACTTAAATGTATAAAAGAAGCCGAAACTTCATGTATCAGGTAGGTTGTTTGTATTTACATGTAGTAAGTATCTGAAATAATTTTACAATTCAACTAAAGACATACGTACAAGTTATTTATATGTACTACGTATACGTGTTTGTGTATAATCTACACCTCGCCATCTTAAGATGTATTAAAAAAACAATGCAAACAAGTGAACTCAACAGCACTTACTTGAATAAAAAAAAATCAGATGATAATCATTAATTTTCAATTTATTTTTTTAAGGAATATAATTGATATAGACCATCTTTCTGCAGCTGTTTCCAGACAGATAATATGCGTTTCCCTTACTTTAATATTCGGTGAAGATGAAATGAATATCGAATTTAAAGTAAGCGGCTATGCATTTTGTCATTTCAACCACATTTTTTTTCAAATGCAGGTAGATTGTTGACACCGTTGAAAACAATACAAGATGTTTAATTATTCCTTTTTTTTAAACAAGATATATTGTTATGTATTATGCATGCGTATGGTCGTATGTGTTTTATTGTAAAGTCATGGGCGTTGTGTCCCTTTGTATAATTATAAATATTTGAAATATGATGTTATCCTTTTCTTTGGAATAAACCTGCCATGGCAATATAAGTGTGTGTGTGTTGCTTTTGGGCAAATATAACTTTAGCTGCATCGGGAGTCAAGTATTTGTCCCTCATGGAGGTGTACTTTATGTGAAATGGTTTCCCGAAAGATGATGAAACAACTTCTGACAGTTTATACCAAGAGGCTGACGGCGCCATTATAAATTGACTACGTTACAATCTTAGAACTTTCATACAGCAAAGTATAGTTCTATAGCTACCATGCATTTGACATCGGACCAGACTTTTGGATCATTGTGTAACTTTGGATGTTCGGGATGATTAATTTTACCTTGAGAGTTTTTCGTCAACAATAACTACAAAAAGTTTTATCGCAATTTTTAATTGTCATCTGAATTTTAGATTTTCTTTTGAACTCGATCGAAATTTCTACACATACAATCAAACTTTTTGACCGCATTGAAGTTGAACATCGAGACAAAAAACCAGCTGTGTGTGTTTATGTGTGCAGAAAAACTGTACTATGTGTCTTGTAATATCCATATCATCTTACTTCGAAAATATTTCCTTAGTAAATGGCCTTGGAACTAATCGGCTTGACCTTTATAGTGTATTAAGGATTTAGCAGTGAAAATGTGTAACAGTTGTGAACGATTAATAAATTCTACTTCAGACGGTACGTGTGAGATTGATCTCGTCACACTACCAAATTACAAGAAAGACACGGACTTTTTCACAAATTAATACTGATTTCAATTTTTTCTCAAGGATGTATTTTTTTATGAATTATCTGGTATGTGTGTATCGTTTATACATACAACTACGATGAACAGTTGGCTTGATTTATCAGCGGATTGTTATGAGCGTTGTCGTAATAGTCATAAATATAACCTAGGTTGATATTGTCATTTCTGGAGCTTTTCATATGTAATTGACGTATATATATGAAGTTGACATGGTTCTTTGTTGAAAAATACCAGTTTATAACTACAACCTTTTTGAAGAAAGCATTATCTTAACCTTCGCTCAAAAAAGTATATAAAACACAAAAAAAATGTATTTTAAACGTTTGTGTTAATCTAATTTCAGAATTTTCATTTCATCAACTAATGATGAGATGGGTACTGTTGATTGTTTTGTTTCAAATTTAGATGTACTTCTTTTGAGAACAGTTATTTTAATGGCGAATTCGGTGCAAATGCACAAGTAATGCTGTTCTATTTAAACAAAAAAACATGCTATGATGTTTTATTCAGCGGATATCTTTCTTTATCAATATATGGGTCGTCTCTATACCTAATGATCTTAATATAGCGACACTTCTATCAATAGACAACTAAAACACAAACGTATGTTTGTCGATTAGCTTGTTGCTTGTATATTTTCTGGGCTGCCGATTTTATTCAATGAATATGTATCAAAATGTCAAATCAATACACATCAAAATTTGTGGCAATCAATCATAATGACTTCTAGTATCTTCTGCTTATATCAAATTGTTTCGTGGCCGACCATCAAAAACAACTTTTAGAAACCCGTGTCCTGTTGTCCATGCCAGGCGAAACCCCAAGTGTTGGACCGCACTTGATATAAGAATGTTGAAAAGACATTAAAGAAAATATTTAAATGCAAAAAATAAAATCTTAAGACTGCGGCTATATGAAAATAATTTTAAGACAAGAATAAGTCTGAATTAACAAATCTAATTACGTTTATATAGCCATACCACCATATAACAGAAGATTTTAGTTTTGTAATGCCAATTTGAACATACCTATATAAAAATTTCTAAAAAACGTTCTTTAACGTACATGTTGAAAATATTTATGTTCACTCAAGTAAAGCATAGCTTTTGGCGACTAGCTTGTTGCTTGTATATAGAAAACAACAAAGATAACTAGAGTATAAAAATTAATTTCAAATTAAAAAAAATATTCTTAACACTTAACTTGCGATTCATAAATTTTGAACATAACTGCCTATTCACTTTTAATCTGCTTTCAATAGAATCAGCCACATAGTCATATTTGCTAGAATCGCTTTTCCATCTACCATGGCAATTTCAGCACCTTTCTTTAACGTCAGAATTAGCCGCCGCAGTGGCACCACCAGACCTCAAAGAGTACAAACCAAGAGTTTACTCTGGTGCAACTTATTTCAAACGCTTCAGTATGTATTCTCTAGCTGTGCTATAACAGATCGGTTTATTTACTAGAACTAGACCAGTCTTTTTCTTAGATTTGTAGATTGGACGAAACAAATACTTGTCTGAAAAAATATCTAAATGCGCCAAACCAATATACTTTAATAACATGTCAAATGGAAAAGCCATTGATTGACATTTGGAAACTAAAACTTCATCTCCGGCCCTCTATTGGTCAGTTTTACTCTTCTTAATCTTTACAATTGATTAGTTATCTTTAAAATTGATGTCGTTACACTTCAGATTACTCAACTCACTAAATCTTAGAAAAGCGCTATAACTCAGTAAAATCATAGCCAGATCCCCAACTACTGTTAAATCATTCGACCCTTGAAACATAGAACATAAACTTATCAAATTATCATTTGAGACAGGATCTTTCTTCACAACTGCAGCTTTAGAAGTACGTTTAGCCGACTCAACTATATTTTTTTACAAAAGCATTCTCTGTAGGATCTAACTGACCTGGCATGTCATGAGCCCATTTAATAGAATAAAAAAACACTATTTATTGTACTGTATGTGGCACCTGACTCAAGCAAATGAACTAAATATAAAGAAACATGAATAGGCGATGCTGGCAAATAAGTCAAATTATGTTCATGCGAAAATGTTTTCCGTATTTTAAAAGCATAAATATATTTTCTAACAGTACTGTCACTTCTGGCATCAAGCAGTCTCGACGAAAAACTATCCATCAAATTATGTAAAGGATGATCCTCTCCGATACCACTATCCTCCACGGCTTCTGTTACAAACCGTCCAAGCTTTAACCCTGTACATAAAAATTCAAAATAAAATCAATCAAATCTGATCTTAAATGTAATATAGAAAAATTGAATATATTTCCCAAATACACCATTAGTTTCCCTTCCTGGAACAACAGGACTAATGTTCATTATAACCTTAAAAATAATATTCGGTGGTGATACTAACCAGTTTTGTGAGAACGCATCAATTGCTTTTGTATTCTTACACCAGCACTTATAATTGAATCTCGAACATTTAGCGTTGTAATATGTAACAATATATTTATTGTATGTCTACCCCATAACTTATCTAACATTAAGATTACAGATTCCTCAATACCCCTGTCGTCACAATTTGAATATCTACTTCAATTCTATTTTGTTGTCTTGAAATCCAATGTGGTTTAATTTTCATATTGTTCTCTGTACATAATTAAGTTCACAAGCAATATTTTGAAGTTCTGATTGTTTTTTGCCACCATTTTTAACTATACTAGTTACATTCTTATTATCTGTATTCAAATTTAAACAATAGTTTTCTAAACGAACTTTTCACTGTTCTGTTTACTGCTTCAATCACGCGCCATGTTGACCTTTTTCCACCTTCTAATACTGTCCAACAACCTACTACAGTATTCAAACTGTTACCTGGTAATTCTAGACCACGGTCATTCAGAATTTCCAAAGAGTCACAGGCAGCCTTGGCACATATGCAATCAACTACGGGCACAATATAGCCCCCGAAACCTACTTCTGAGCCATCAGTGAACGCCACTAAATCACATACATCTGACTCATACAGATCATTACCCTTTACCCTTCTCATTTAACTGCGTTACTGAATGTAACAAGTTTCTGAACTCCTCGACAGCTGGAGCTGTCAGAGCGAAAAGTGACTTCAAACTTGTCCTTAACAGGATACAGTTATACAGTTCCCTAGTTTTAAGCCAACCTACCCAAACTACCTAACACAGCTTGCATTGATTTAATCTGGCTAACAATTCCAACAACAAACTTTGCACTGTGCTAAATATTACCTTTTCCGACACCGAAAAGTATTTTACTGATAACATCAACTAATCTTTCTATACGTTCACTGGAAACTCTAAGTTTCCAAAACTCCATATCCCAAACCAAACCTATCCAGGTCATATTTTGCTGTGGATACCAAACACACTTTTCTTCAGCTATTAAAAAAACAAATTCAAACAAACTAGATCTTATATACGAGCTAGTTCTTTCAGATGATTAAAAATAATTTGCACCTCCAAGCCCATCATTAAGATACATTTAGTATCTTCAACCCCTAATTTCACCAGTATTCTATCACTTCCTTAAGCACTTTGGTAAAAATATGACCTGCACTGGCCAGACCAAAAGGAAGAACATTAGATACAACGTACTTTGTTATACATTTGAAATCTTAACTGACACCCTTATAAGTTCTATGTTCCTCTAATATTTCCAGATGGTGATATGCACTTTTAAGGTCATATCTGAAAAAAAATGCCTTTTTTAAACAATTCTCTTGCAACTGCACCATCTTCAAATCTAAACCTAAACTGGTGTATACATTCGTTGAAATACCAACAATCCAAAACTAAACGAGGCTTCTCTGGTCTACTATAAGCTACTGTTAAAGGATTAACCACAGAAGGTATATCGTTAACTTCTGAAATGCAACCTTTTTCGGTCAATTTTAAAATCTTGCCAATAAGGAATACCCCGTTATCCCTTGCAGATTTATTATTTCTCAAAATAGCATTTTCTGGTAGTACTTTAAATGGAATACCGTATCTCTTATCTATAACAATTAAAATATATTTGCTTGTGCCTGTATCTCTCCATTTGTTTATTGACTTTTTCAATTTACCTACTGGTGTGATTAAACTGGTAGTTACCGTTAACGGGCTAGACATTTGTTCGATACGTTCACGCTCAAGAAAACAAAGACTATCATCATGCATGACATCTTTTAAAGACTTATTAGTTAGTCGATTCGTATTCACTAGCAGTAACACTGAGCAAATGCTACTTAATTTATTAACATTAAATAAATTTCTAGTGGAATTAATCTTTCGTTTTCTCTCTAGACATTCAACTTTTCAGTGACCAGGCTTGAAACAGTTGTAGCAAACTCCACTTACTTTTCCATTATTGTCGTTACCACCAGAAGTTGCAGTTGAAGTTGGCCTGCTATACGGCGTTGATCTTTTAAAAAAATGAGCTGCACCATTTTAAAACTTTTCATTTGCCATGTATGTGCATATGATTATGAAAATCAAACCCCTTTCGGAAAGAGACTATATTCCGCGTAAATGATCACGGGATTCAATTTATTTTGCGGAAATTGGATAAAAATCGACACACACTTTTCAAAGTACTAACAAAAAATAAAATTTGATTAAAAATATGCAATATGTAAAATTTGTTTAAAAATATGCAATATGCTAATCAAGTTAGGTTCGTGTTGTAAATTATGGGTTGAAATATTTTTTTTTTAATTTTTTTTTTTGTAAAACTTTTTTTTTTGAAATCTAAAAAAATGCAAGTTTGTAACCTTTCATGTTAGTTTTAAGTTATTTGAATTTCATTTTACAAATACTGTATATATGGTAAATGAAAGGATAATGTATGCATATTACCGATTTGTTATGGGGTCGAATTTCGCTTTACAAATAAACTAAGAAACACTATGGTTTTTAAAAACAAATTGATGGCAAACATGGTCCTTACCTTTAAATGAGAGGTTGACATCATTAGTTGGAACTTCTGTTTATAAAATTGTCGAAAACAAAATAATTTCGACGAATGACGTCATGGAAGCAAAATAAAATTTTGTAAACGGATTTATAGTTCAGTGGTCATTCGGTTTTACCTTCTTCAATAATGATCGTATGATACGGTGCTTTTTGTCCGCAATTCGCTTTTTGTCCGTTTTTGCTTTTTGTCCGATAATTTTGCTTTTTGTCCGACACTTTTGCTTTTTGTCCGTTGCTTTTTGTCCGTTTTGCTTTTTGTCCGATTATTTTGCTTTTTGTCCGACACTTTTGCTTTTTGTCCGTTGCTTTTTGTCCGTTTTGCTTTTTGTCCGATTATTTTGCTTTTTGTCCGACACTTTTGCTTTTTTGGCCAGTGAATCTAATGGCGAATGGTCACTATGTCTAATGGCAAATGGTCACTATGTCGCTAATGGCAAATGGTCACCATGTCTAATGGCGAATTGCCAGTGAATCTAATGGCAAATCGTCACTATGTCTAATGGCAATTGGTCACCAAGTCTTGTGGCAAATGGTCAGTGGACCTAATGGCAAATGGTCAGTGGATCTAATGGCTAATGGTCACTATGTCTAATGGTAAATGGTCACTATGTCCAATGTTAAATGGCCCGTGAATCTGATGGCAAATGGTCACCATGTATAATGGCGAATTGCCAGTGAATCTAATGGCAAATGGTCACTATGTCTAATGGCAAATGGCCAGTGAATCTAATTGCAAATGGTCACCATGGCAAATGGTCAGTGAATCTAATGGCAAATAGTCACCATGTCTAATGGCAATTGGTCAGTAAATCTAATGGCAAATTATCACTATGTCGGATGGCAAATTGTCAGTGAATCTAATGGCTAATGGCCACTATGTCTAATGGCAAATGGTCAGTGGACCTAATGGCAAATGGTCACTATATCTTATCGCAATTGGTCACCAAGTCTTGTGGCAAATGGTCAGTGAACCTAATGGCAAATGGTCAGTGGATCTAATGGCGAATGGTCACTATGTCTAAAGGCAAATGGTCACTATGTCCAATGGCAAATGGCCCGTGAATCTGATGGCAAATGGTCTCCATGTCTAATGGCGAATTGCCAGTGAATCTAATGGCAAATGGTTACCATGTCTACTTAGATTCACTGGTCATTTGCAATTAGACTTTGTGACCATTTGCCATTAGATCCACTGACCATTTGCCATTAGACAAAGTGAACACTTGCCACAAGACTTCGTGACCAATTGCCATTAGACTTCGTCAAGTCTGTAGGGCGGAAAAAAGTAGAAGTTATTGTTATTTGTTTTCTTCACTGAAATGCAATACTTTTAATACTAATCCGTAAATGGGATAAAATGTTCAGTATATTTTTTGTTAATAAAGTATGCATGTTCCATCAAAGAAAGATGAATGTAGTCTGTACTCGGAGTAGTTTTTTGTACTCTAAACACAGCAATTTTTGCCCATTTGTTATTATGAACCTTAAACTCGCAAAAATCATTTAATAAATATAAAAACGAAAGCAATGCGTAATCTCGTAATTCTCCTAACTGCTACTTTAAATCCGGTTGTGGAAAATTAAAGGAAGTGGTTTTAATACTCTACCCTCCTACGTATGATCTTGTAAACGTGCCATACACGTTGACCTATCCACGTTTACATCTCTCAGTATATAACATGTATAATGCAATGTAAATTAGTATCAATCATTCATTGAAGATGGAAAATTATAACCAACATATAATTGAAACTGGTAAAAGTTATTCCACAAGATGTATTACAGAAGTTACAATTTTTCGAAAAACTAAGGATTTTCTTACCCCAGGAGTAGACTACCTTAGCCGTATTTGGCACAACTTTTTGGAATTTTGGGTCCTGAATGCTCTTCAACTTTGTATTTGTTTGGCTTTTTAACTATTTTGATCTGAGCGTCACTGATGAGTCTTATGTAGACGAAACGCGCGTCTGGCGTATAAAATTATAATCCTGGTACTTTTGATAACTATTTACACCACTGGGTCGATGCCACTGCTGGTGGACGTTTCGTCCCCGAGGGTATCACCAGCCCAGTAGTCAGCACTTCGGTGTTGACATGAATATCAATTATATGGTCATTTTTATAAATTTTCTGTTTACAAAACTTTGAATTTTTCGAAAAACTAAGGATTTTCTTACCCCAGGAGTAGATTACCTTAGCCGTATTTGGCACAACTTTTTGGAATTTTGGGTCCTCAATGCTCTTCAACTTTGTATTTGTTTGGCTTTTTAACTATTTTGATCTGAGCGTCACTGATGAGTCTTATGTAGACGAAACGCGCGTCTGGCGTATAAAATTATAATCCTGGTACTTTTGATAACTAATTACAACAGATGTCAGCACAGGACTTTACATTGCAGGCTTACATTCAGTTAAACAACAAAATCCAACCGAAAAACAACTTGATCAAAAACCTACATGAAAAGATGACAGAAGATTTATGAGTTTGACTGTCCCTTTGGAATCTTTCGTCCCTCTTTTAAAGATGATGTATCAAATTTTGAGTGCCGAACATGAGCCATGAGGTATGCAAGAAAAGATCATTTCATTCGACACCAACAGAATCATACAAATATAAACTAGGAATGTGAACATAGTGGTTTAACAACGAAAAGAAAATGTGTTTTATCTAAACATATGTATATGCAGGGAAGACATGATGTAAAGAAAAGAGCCCAGAAGGAAGACGATTTACAACAACCCCCCAGTAAACGTCAGAGGACAGATGGTATTGACCAACCTTCCGAGGAACGATTACGAGAGAAAAGATACAAAACAACAGCAGTTCTGAACGATGGTGTGGATAACATACGTTTACAACCCAGCAACAATGAAGAGAGATATGACTTGATGCTCTTTTTCATAGAAAATCAAGTGGATTTTGTGCAAATATAGAGGACAAGCTACTAAAAAACAATATTAAGTTTTATTTGAGTGTACAAGTTTAAATTATTAATATAGAGGACAAGCTACTAAAAAGCAATATAAAGTTTTATTTGAGTGTACAAGTTTAAATTATTAATAATTCACCAGATGGAAAATACGACGATACTGGTCCACATTTCAATAGTAAAGTGAGTACCTTTTTACAATCTGTTGCTAGTGAAATACCTCACGAGTTGAATAAAGGATTTAAAAAAAAAGTATTCATTTCTTTCGAATGGGTTCTCAGAAGCTTTCAGACATTCCTTCAGACAAGATAAAATCAACAAACATTTTGGTCATTGCAGTTCCCCTGTCAATTGCCTTCAAACGGAATTCCTAGACTAATTTTGGTGCTATAAGGCCACTTGCTATATTGACCAACCCACGAGGATGTTGTTAAATATATAATGGGTTCACTATTGACTCCTGCAAATGACTGATTAAGTTGTTGACATGATGTTTATCGCGATTGATAGTTGCAGGTCTACTTTCATCATGTGTGTTTTTATCAACAGTAACCAAGCTTCATCTCTTTTGCATTGCTGCACTGAACTGGCCTACTGTGTGTCTGATTTTTTGCGTTAATTAGACAACTGACCAGAGCAGACGCGTCCTCTGTCACTGGAAGGGAACGTACTTGGCTACGTATGATCTTCATATTATTCAATATGCTTCATTGCAATTGGTAGGAAACAAAGAATGAACCTGAAACACCGCCATAGCCATTACATGGAACGTATCTTTACCATCTGGAGACAGTTTCACAAAAAATACTTAAGACTAAGATTGATCGTAAGTCATGAACAATTCAGTATACTTACGATCAATCTTAATCGTAAGTTTTTTTGTGAAATCGACTCCTGTTGTTTCCGTATGAATTTAAACATTGACTGCTCTGCCTTGAATGAGGCTAACTTTCCCAGGACACGATATAATACATTGAGGAACATATGTTCCATCTTGTCAATATCATGAGCTGCTACGCTAGTAAGAAATCATCTCAGCTCGTTGTTAGTAACATAGAGCTCATGACAATCAACCGAATCATGTAAAGCTAACAAATTGTTATTGTTGGCATTTGTTTATGTATAGACCAAGGCATGTAGGTTCTAAATACTAAGTATTAAAGACTTGGACTCTTTGAAAGGCCACTAGTCTTATTACCACATGTTAAGATAGTCGGAAATATAAATTCGTTATATAGTGTGCTACTGACCTAATACAATCTACATGGGGTCATTCAATTCCATATGGTGATTCTAGCTTCGTTATCACTCCATATTGTATTAACTGACCCCATATATATCGTATTAAATCACAAGCACACTATGTAACTAAAAGTATGACGAGATCGCCAGTTTAATTATGTAAAATACCGACAGCTTTATGTAGTACGAGATCTTCATCACAATCAGGTGTTGACACAGTGCTCAGATCATCAGTTCTGACATGTTTTATCATTTGGATCCTATCAATTGATGCTTCCTCGATCTTTTTATATATTCATGAATACGCCTTATATCAACTTCATTCTTTCGCTGAGTCAAAGTTCAAAGAGAAGTTGCATTTCCCTTTACATCTTTAAAACTTAACCGCTCTTCTATAAATACTTGAATAACGATATAACGTTAGAGTTTCTGTCCTTTTAAGTGGCAGGGATGGGAGAGGGTAGTTTGACAGAACAATATATCCAGTTAGACTTTGTCCGGAAAAATCCTCGAGTCATTCCCGTAAAGAGTTTTCTATCTATGGATCCCATTTATTTTTCAAAATAATACTTCTTAAAATATCATTATAAAATGCTATATTTTTTATTGAATGCAATTAGTAAGGCAATATCAATCTTCGAAACAATTTTAACGAAAGTATAGTTCAACTGTGCATGTGAATCATGCATATTTATGATAAATTGACATTATCATAAACAGGTAAAGAAGTGATTACAGCGAAAATGAATTCCGTAATTGCGTTGGAATATTCATGAGTGCGTAAAAATGCAAAAAATCCAGAATAATTCAGTAATAACAATATGTTTTTATTGCGTTATGAACTTGAAAGTACTAGATATGAATTTGATTTGAAAAAACCATCAAATCAGATACTCAAAAACATCTTACAGATGTTGCAAAAAATGGGTCATGTTTTGAAGTAAGGATAAAACTGTTACAAAAATGTTGTTTTCTCTATAAAAAAAAAAACACACACACACAATATTACTCGTCAGAATTGAAAATATTTCTTAACTCTGATATAATTTTTACAAAAATTGCCCCGCACGATATTTTTACGACCGGGCAAAAAATGAGGTTCAGATATTCAACTATCGCTTGTAAAATAGTCAGCTGTGTGAAAGGTGGTTTCATTACAACGAAATATTTTCTGAAAATGTAAGAAATAGTTATTTACGCAAAAATAAATAGATCAAAGAGGTAGGGACAATTTGGTCTGTATTTGTCTTGAACAAATAATCAGAATTATAAAGTTGTCAAATCCTGTTGGAAAATGAGTATTGAAAAGTATATATCATACAATTAAAATATGGTTTGAAAAATTTACACGTATCCAGTGCTACATATTAATGTGGAAGGCATCTGGATACACATTTGTAAATCACACATGTTTTTGTCAAATTTTACATCAATGGACGTTTCTAACTTTCCAAAAGATTTTTGGTTCGGTAAACGATGTCTTTCTCATACATTTTGGGTGAGATATAAATAGATTTCCCAAACCTGGCCAAAATAGAGCTCTATTTAGGCGTTTACTGTGGGAAAACTGATGACGCAAGAGCAATTGAAAAGTATCTACACTTCTAAAATAACGAGGCCCAATTTGTTAGCCGGTATAACGTTAAAACGACAAATCAAATAATTCAACTTTATATATAACTTATATAGGACAATGGTGTTGTTAAAAATTACACCATTCCAGGCCTTTTTGTTTTCTACATAATCAATAATACCAATAATTAACAAGTTCCGGGTCGAATCCGATACCGATACCATTAGTATATGTCGCATGTAGTTTCCGTTACCTGTTGTCTTCTGTAAACCCTTTCTATCAGGAGAACCTGGAATTCTTCTAGCAGTTGTTTGAATTTATATTATTAAACTCTAGGACACTATTTAACAAGTCTGTTTTCTTCCACCTTTATCAGATGACAATACTAAAAATCAAGGCCAAAAATAAGGCATGGGTACTTTAATTCAGTCAGGGACCCGCGGGTGTGTTCTATAGTCTCTTATAAAAAAAAGTTGACAAAAGCAATAGCACAACAATGCCGATGACCATACTGCTTAAAAGTTATTTCTAAACAACAATCGTACGTATACATTTTAAAGAAAGTATTTGTTAAACTGTGATATTTGAAATATACAAACAAATGCACAATGTTTTAATTTCATTATTTATCTTGATATTTGCATTAGAAGCTTGGTTTTTTTAACTGTTAACCTTTGCAGCATATTAATAAAAAAAATGAAAAAAAATCATGTACTTACAAAATCTAAAGCTCTTTCAAGTCAACAATTTTCGGAGTGTTCCTCATAATCTTTACCATGTAACAATTTCCCAAAATATACCCATTTTACACATCTACGTTTTAGAATACGCCAATCCGCTCATTGTTGCCGCGTGAACTTTCAATATAGTAATATTGTCTTTTCGTAAATACAAGATTTAAAGATGTGTCTTTGCAAATTAAGATAAAAAAAGAAAATATCTTTACAAAATAGGTTATCTGTGTAATCTTACTTCATTTGACAATATTGAGAATAAGTGATCTCGTTTTTTGTACATGTATTTCACAGTAGGTTTAGTCTCCGGTTGGGGTGGTTTTTATTTTTAGTCATTTTCTCTTTTTTTCGAGTGAGTATGATCAAAAATGTAAACAAACAGACTTCCTTTCTTGTAAAACGTTTAAAAAGATGTTAGAAATAAAGGCAACAGTAGTATACCGCTGTTCAAAACTCATAAATCCATGGACAAAAAACAAAATCGGGGTAACAAACTAAAAACTGATGGAAACGCATTAAATATAAGAGGAGAACAACGACACAAAATTAGAACCTTATATACATGAGCATAGAAGATAACATAGTATTTGTGATAAAAATATATAATCAACCCTCAATTATTTTATTTTATAAACGTTTAATTTAGTCTTGTGTGCTTTATTCCAAAATATAGATTACAGCCATTTTTACTCACATACCAATGGAAATGTCAACGGAAATGCTTACACTGAATCTTTACATACTAAGGTTACAGACACTTTACAAAAATATCTTGTTTTTTTCATAGAAAAAGACATTTTGCATAGTAAATTCATTTTTATATGTCCGTGTTTTTTCTAGTGCGTCCGTGTTTTATCGAGTGGAAAACAAAATTCCTATGGCTTAAACTTTAATATATTACTGCATTCACGTTTAAAAAACAATGAAAAAGGTTAAAATAAAGTTCTTTGCAAAGCACGAAAAATGCATTAAATCAGTTTGATAATGCTATATTAATACGTTCATTTCGTTAAAAGGCATCGTTTATTTGTATTCAGAGATCTTCATGTTAGCGTACAGATATGGATTCATACAGTAAATATTTCGTGATGTAAAACAAACACTTCAATTCTGAATTTTAAACTTTGTGCGAGTTCAGACATGTTGGATTGAGACGTACGTACACATATTGTGTAACGCGGGTAAATGTGTGTTTTTTTAACAGAAAGTACATCATAAGTGTTTCATTTACTATTTATCTTGATGGTAACATGTTTAATCGTTCTAGAAATTGAAATCTAGAATAATGTTCAAATGCTCCTACGCGAAGAGGTCACACAGAAATAAAGCACCACCGTACTTCATTTTCATCATAAACACAAAGAATAAAAATTTACAATGTATATTTCATGTATTTAATAGGTGTACTCATATTATATACACATTTTTTTTTATCATTTCTAAAAGATAGTTTTAAAGCTTACAGATTGTATATTTCGTTGTTTTTTAAATACATTGGATAAGTCCCCGCGTTTAACATCAGCTCAGTAGTCAGTAATTTAGTGCTGGCATGATTTATAAAAAACCTTTTCAAAATTGTTTACCTCCAATGGGGACTGGGGAATAGAAATATGGTCATTTAGGTCCTCTTCCGACCTGTAGTAAAACTCTTGCTTCAAGTACGCAGCCACCTCTGATCAGGATGGGACGTGTAGATAGAATGTCACGCTCACTACACCACTACACGTTAAGAACCATTGCAACAGTACTTTGAGGGTTCCGTAAGGGGGTCTGTTGCAAGGCAACATTTCTGTCAATATCCAATATATCCTCGTTTTCAGTGACAGTCTAAATTTCCCAACCTTCATCCCGAACGTCCTCTGTTACGGGACCTACCCATTGGATTTATTGTTGATTTGTTCTCGTCATGAAAATGCATGAAATATTTTTCACTGCACGTTCAAGAAACCAACAATCAATAATTCAACATTGTCGGTTTACAAATTTAAAAATTATAAAGAGCCTAAGGTTTCAAGCAAAGTTGAACTTAGATTAATTTGGCTATTTATTAGGTGCTTTTGGTCATATGTCTGCAAATATTTCGGTTCTTACACATCCTTGGTTTTCAAATATTTGACTTTGAGCGTTACGTGTGAAGGTAATCCAGAAAAGCGCTTCGGACGAATGAAGTGTTGTTTTCATTTTTCATTAAATATTCCATTCAATTCAAATAATATTCTTTTATTTTTCAATTTATGATTTTGTTTGGGGAGGGGGGTGCTCTTTTAATATTTGGGTTAACATTTAGTTTTTAAAAAAATTTACTGTTTTTTCTTAGTTTTCTTGCTCCTATGTCACGGTCATATATATCATTCATAAAATATTCTTGACTGTAAAAACAAAGGTAGCATGAAATGAAGTGGAAAAGATTATGAGTCCCTGTACTCGGTTCTATAGACCGTTTTAAAAAGGACACAGTGATTTCTTATATATCTTAATACTGCAAGGTTATGGCAAAATGTTTTCAGAATAGTTCAGAATAGGGATTATCATTAAATTGAAATGAGTTAAATTTGATCAACAAAGTAATATGCTTTTGTAACTTATTAAGAATATATAACGTTGTCCTTTGCAATTTTATATACATTTACAAACTCTAGAATAAGTAGTTTTTTAAGCCCAAGAATGTCTTTTTTCTTATCACATTTTCATTAAAAAAAGAAAACCGGAGCATTTGTTGAAAAACCCGGATATTATAAACATGTTAAATAAATGTTGCTCTCGAAAAAAAAACCCACGGAAAATATAAAACACTGAATTGAAAGTAAACTTCATGGAAATGGTGCGTCGTTCGTGCTCAAAACATATATAGCATTCAGCCAGTAAAAAAAATAATTTAGGTTGATACGCGAGCAATTTATTCGGATATCAATATTAAAATCAAATTTACATAAAAGTTCTATAGCCTGCTTTTCTCATTGACGAGATCCAGTTTTCAGTTTTCAAGGGAGGTAATGTTTTGTCACTAGATTACCCACTGAAAAAATAATAACTTGCGGCAGACAACATGTACAAATAAGTATTCTTTAGCTTTGTAAAAATAACCATGCTCTGTTATCCAATAAAATTAGTTTTCACATGCGTATATTGACTACGGCAGAAAAATGAATTTTATTAAATTGGTATGCATTTAATGTATTTCATTAACTTAAAACACTTTCAAACACTAAAATGATACACATTTTGTTACTAATACTTTTACAATGACAACAATGTGTTACAATTCGAAATTGATATGTTTGACCTAGATACCGCAACGTTCATGTTGGCTGTTCTAACTTCAAAACCCCTCCCTCTGAAAAACACGTTTCATCTATCCTGTTAAAAAGGCATGTATATAATAATTTCATTGAAACATATGATCTGACAATAAATATAAAATAAAGTATAGGTTATTATAACTGTTGTACTGAAATGACAAAATTGTTTCATATTTATGATAAAATGGATTGACCCTAGCAGGGAATAGAACCCCATTCTCCTATTTAAAAAAATAGGCGTAATTACCAATATACCACCGAAGTTTCCAATGAATTTTACAAATACAACAAGATTGTCACTCAGTTTTAATTTTAATCATCATGTAATACAGCATTTTAAATCTTCGGATGCACAATGGCGTGCACTTTCATCAACTTTACAGGGTGTAGCTACCGCAAGTATATAGTCCAAATAATTATGACGTCTGGCAAGGCTATTTTAATTTTTTTTCTGGGACGCCACAAGGCTATTTTAATTTTTTTTCTGGAACTCAACAATGCTATTTTATTTTTTTTCTGGGACGCCGTCTTAGGAAGGCGTCCCAGAAAAAAAAATTAAGATAGCCTTGCCAGACGTCGTAATTATTTGGACTACCGCAAGTATAAATGAATCTCTGTCAAAGGGCCCCTCCTGCCAAGTCTCGAATGTCATCACAACTTTATCAAGGAATCCTCTATCAGATATGAACATATTTACCAATGCTACCATAACCGGCGGAACATTTACGATTAATTTAGTAACTATAGACCTACCGATTCTCCTTGTGCGTCCACCGCTATTGACAACTGACTTGAAAATGTGCGTGTCAGAAATTGACTTCAAACGAAAAGACGGTTGAATTATAACTTTTCTGTTATATTGTGACACAAATATCGTTTTAGTTAATAAATTTGTTAATTTCTGTTTCAATTTTGAATTTTAGAAAAACAACTTTGCGAAATTAAACTGGTTTGAACTAGTTGGATACAAATCGACAGGGAGGTTGATGGAAGAGCCTACATAAATACTGTACACTTATACACAGCAAACATAGAAATTACCGTAAATGACCTAATCATAATCGAAATAATTGATTATCACTCTGGCAAAAATAATCACGAATATAATGCCTACCCATGTTAAAACTACAATAAAGTATAGCTGGCATCAATTATTTCTTAAATAAAGTACAATTCTTAAATAGGTACTGGAGTTTGAATTACGATTTTTACCCATGTCTGTGTTGTTGGGGTAAAAAGCATGATACGAAGAGAAACTATCAACAATAACAAAAGAAAAAAAGGGAAACAAAATCAGCAGCAGTAAAAGATCAATCAACTGAAATTCTAGTCATGAATATATTCTAGCGTAATACATTGGAGCTTGGCTTTCTAATTTCCATAAAAACATACTGCATTCTATTTCAAAAATGAAATGCCGACTAGCGGTATTTTTAAAATACATCGTACTTATTCAAGACGAGAAAAAAAAATGAATAAATAATAATACAATGTATAATAGTGCACAAATATAACATTCATTTCCTTTTCCTGTTCTGGTAATTCAAGATATATTTGGTTGAAATGCACTAGAAATTACCAATTGAGGGGAACTAACTCCGTAATTTGCTATCATTCTAACCAAAAATTATCTGGAGATTACTCGAATTACCAGACACACAGAAACGAAAAAGCTACCATTCCTACCTCAAGATGAACGTTACTTCAAATTGGATGATTAAGTTGGTTTGGGTTTTTTTCGGTCAAATTTGAAATTCTTCTAAATTGCCTGACGTTTACAAAGACTTAAATATATACAGCACAACTCACACAGATTATAAAGATGAATAAAACAAATTTTTATTTTTGGAAAACTGCATGGAATTTTTCAATTTCAAACAATATTCTCAAGCTTAAACTTATTAAAAATTTTCATTTTGCCTTATTCTACATGTGTAACTTCCAAAAATTATTTTTCGAATAAAAAGAAGCAATACACTATTCAAATTCAACATGCGTCGGTGTAAGTTATCACATCGGTGAAATATGATTGTATTTAGTACAATTAAAACATGTGTTACGTAGCCAAAACAAGGAGATGCAATATTCGGAAATAATGATAATTTCAGATGTATGAGAAGGTATATTAGACATGTAATTACAATGTTTAAATAAATATTTACGGATGGACAATAATAGTATCATTTTAATATGGATAGCCTAGCTATACCCTATAAGAAGATACAATCAACAACTCATGTTACTTCATTTAATTTACTGATGATTATGTATAACATATCAAAAAAATATACATACAAGTTTTTTATTTTTTTTTTATTTTGATACAATCATCAATCTTTAAGTGTAATTATTGTCAATTTTTTAATATATCTTGTGCGTAAACAACACAACCTGTTTCGCCAATTCTTTTAAAACCTTTTTTTTCAAATTGGAAAGATAATATTAAATTGACTCCGATTGACAAATACGTTCCCGAATTCGTCAATATATCTAATCAATGTACGTGTCCACACGCGGGTTTATGATGCACGACTGGGAGATTTCATTTTCTTGCTTGTGACAGTCCTACAGACAGTAGTTGGTAAGTTGAAATTTTAAAGATGTTATGTAAATATTATCTGTATGTAGATATCCGAAAGGTTTGTTAGTTTTACGTCCTTTTTAAAATTAAATACTTTTGAAAATTTGTGCCTTTGCACTCAATGATCATATAATTATAAAATCAAAATTATTCTTAAAATAAAGGTCAAATTAGAATAGAGGATGTATAAAATTTAAACATCGGTTATGTACTATTGCATAGATCGATATTTGCTGAGTTATTATTATTATTATTTGTTTTTATTCTTTACTTTTATTTTTTTATAGTTTTATTTTTGTTGGAAAAAGGGGTAAGTGTTGGGGTCGTTGTTCCAGTAAAAAAATATTGGTTTA
This sequence comes from Mytilus edulis, assembly GCF_963676685.1. Lineage (NCBI taxonomy): Eukaryota > Metazoa > Mollusca > Bivalvia > Mytilida > Mytilidae > Mytilus > Mytilus edulis. The sequence continues at coordinate 31,327,850 of NC_092350.1, forward strand.
CAGACTAGCAGAATATGTTTCATACATATCAAGTTTTAAAAAAATAATACATAATTTACGCAGGGTTTTTAGAGAAATATGATAAACATTGAAGTCCAGCTCTCAGCTTACAGAGGATATAATGTTATGTGCAAAACAAAGTGTATCATGTTGCTATTACAAACAAAACTGTAACTTTCTATTCATATTTTTCTTTTCCTACTGACTGTATATTTTTGTCAAAATATGTTAAAATTGTTCACAATTATCATTTTATTTTCGGAAATCAATTTTCTTTTATCTTTTACACATCAACACACACTACTTAAAACTTTTAAAGGGGTTACATGGAATAATATATGTGTTGTTAATCAATGTGTCGGATTTTTTTCAAAACAAAATGGCATATAGACAAAGCAAACAATCATATATGATTCCATATATGCGCATTGCTTTCGTGTTTATATTAAATGCTTTTTGCGAGTTTAGGGTCATTATAACAAATGGACAAAAATTGCTGTGTTTAGAGTACAAAAAACTACTCCGAGTACGGACTACATTCATCTTTCTTTGATGGAACATGCATACTCTATTTTTAAAAAATATACCGAACACTTTATCCCATTTACGGATTAGTATTAAAAGTAGTGCATTTCAGTGAAGAAAACAAATAACAATAACTTCTACTTTTTTCCGCCCTACAGACTTGACGAAGTCTAATGGCAATTGGTCACGAAGTCTTGTGGCAAGTGGTCACTTTGTCTAATGGCAAATGGTCAGTGGATCTAATAACAAATGGTCACAAAGTCTAATTGCAAATGACCAGTGAATCTAAGTAGACATGGTAACCATTTGCCATTAGATTCACTGGCCATTTGCCATTGGACATAGTGACCATTTGCCATTAGACACAGTGACCATTCGCCATTAGATCCACTGACCATTTGCCATTAGGTTCACTGACCATTTGCCACAAGACTTGGTGACCAATTGCCATTAGACATAGTGATCATTTATCATTAGGTCCACTGACCATTTGCCATTAGACATAGTGGCCATTTGCCATTAGATTCACTGACAATTTGCCATCCGACATAGTGATCATTTGCCATTAGATTTACTGACCAATTGCCATTAGACATGGTGACTATTTGCCATTAGATTCACTGACCATTAGACAAAGTGACCATTTGCCATTAGATTCACTGGCAATTCGCCATTAGACATGGTGACCATTTGCCATCAGATTCACGGGCCATTTGCCATTGGACATAGGGACCATTTGCTATTAGCGACATAGTGACCATTTGCCATTAGACATAGTGACCATTCGCCATTAGATTCATTGGCCAAAAAACCAAAAGTGTCGGACAAAAAGCAAAAAAGACAAAAAGCAACGGACAAAAAGCAAAAGTGTCGGACAAAAAGCAAAATAATCGGACAAAAAGCAAAACGGACAAAAAGCAACGGACAAAAAGCAAAAGTTTCGGACAAAAAGCAAAATAATCGGACAAAAAGCAAAAACGGACAAAAAGCGAATTGCGGACAAAAAGCACCGTATCAATCGTATATAATGAAAACTTCATCTTGAATTCGAAAACAAATCGTGTATCGTTTCTTTTGTTGACTAACATATATCAAAGACAATCAAATATCGTCAACCACTCCAAAAAACATGAGATAACTAGCATGTTTCAACAAAAGACAAGTTTACCTATATAATGTTTTTGCTATTTATGAATTGCTGTGGATATATGAGAATATCATATGTTGGTTTCTAAATCTAATTTCTATCCTCTGATTAATTGTATTTACAAATCAGATGAGACTGTGCATTCATATAAGCTAGCAGTTATATCCCAGTGCCTAACATATATGAAGGCCACAGTAGTATACCGCTGTTCGAAATTCATAAATCGATTGAGAAAAAAAACAAATTCGGGTTACAAACTAAAACTGATATATTAGTGAACAGCAGAAACGATTCAAGGCAATGTGTTTTTTCATATATAATGAAATTTAATACACTGTAACCAGTTAAATAATTGGGCAATTGGTTTGAGTTATTTTCTTATCAAATTCATATTTTAAAGGCAATTTTGGTTATTTCAAAAATTTTCACCCAAAATATATACGTAACAAACACAACATAACCGGCAAAGTTATTTGAAAAATCGGATTTCTAATAATTCATTGTTGATCATTAGTTAGATAGACGGACTAAAATACCAATAAATTTTGTATTTTCATGTTGATTATTTTTTTTAAGTATGCCAGAGTTACTATTTAGTGCGTAAAAAACATATAAAATGGTGATATAATTATAATGTTCTATTTCATATACGGATACCCACATCTTTTTTTTTTATTTCATCAAAGTAATAAATGTACCATAGCGTATTCATAATGCGTATTCAGTTTAAATAGATTGTTACCATTGATATGTAAAGATTTATTATTAATGAAAAGCCTACGCTTACCTGCACACTTTGAATCAAGCACTTATTAAAAAGATGTATATTTACTTGTATCTCATTATTTCAAAAGTTCATATTTTTCGATGAAAAACAAGTAGGAGTGCCTAAATCTTTGAGTGTCATTGTATTGCAACATGGCAGTAGGAAAAGAAAAATGCTTGGAGATTTTAATAGCAAACTTGTTGGTACTTTTGACCTTAGTGGGAGCTGCAGGTGGATTTATTATAGGTGTGGTTGTTCGGAATACAAACCCAACGGACAGCACACTCATGTGGGTTGGTAAGTAAATTAACGAAACTCTGGTAACATTTTTTTATCAATGCCATTTGTTTCAGTTTTTATTGATTCTGAACAAACCTCAAGCTTTAAAACAAACAAAAAATAGTTATTAACAGTAACTGTTGTTATCTATTTGTTTAATGTGTTTGAGCTTTTAATTTTGCCATTTGATTAGGGAATTCCCGTTTTGAATTAGCACTGCGTCTTGTATTTTTGTAATTTTTACATAGAGGTGTTATCATTTATCAGCAAACGGAGCAGATTTGGGCAATAAAAATAGAAAAGACAAGACAGTACAGTGATTTGTATCGTCATACAAAAGCAGTGATCAATTTGTTGACAAAATTATAAATGTGATTAAGATTTGATTTCAAATCCATAAGTACACGCAAACCGTCTTCTGAAAGTGTTACTGAATCTTGAAGAGATAATAACGCTTTTCAGATTTAATCAAAACTTATTGCTCTTTTTAGAACAGCAGAAAATAGGATACAAAGTTTATTTATGAATTATATGCTAATCAGATATAATCCTCCTAATCTGAGCTAGATTAGCCAACACGGAAATTGGTAACGACAAAAACTTGATCTAATAAGATCTGCATTTATAGGTGATAATATATGATTATTACATGGCATCTGGCAAATCTTCAATTGTCGGTAGTCAATCAATGGAAACTATTGACTGTATAACGATACTTTTACAGAATCTTGTTTACGTCGTGATATTTCACATATTTGTTTGTCTATATCACTTTAATTCTTTTAATTCTATTTCATATTTCTGGGTAGGGTCAATTTTAAATGAGTGACGAAGCCTTATTTTTGTAACGCAGAGTGGATGTAGGAACTTGTGGGCTCCCTCACAATATTTTCATTTTCCAGTTATCAGCGTATTGCTTTTCTTCCAGTAGAAAATAATATAACAAAACCAAATCAAACAATGATATTTATTTTTGGTTTTATTTGGTTTCCCGTTCTTGTCCGTAGGTTGAAAATAAATTTGAAGAAGAGAATTTGGTATTAAGAAAAATAAAGTAGTATATTTTAATATTTATGTTAAAAACATGATATGAGAATGTATAAATGTTTGCTCGTTAAATATACTTAACATATATAGTTACGAAGTGTATAGCAAATTATTAATAAAGTTAGGGTTTGTGTTGTAGGTATCCTAGGAGAAATTTTTCTAAACATGCTGAAAATGTTGATAGTTCCCTTGACAGTAGCTTCAGTTATAACAGGTAATTAGGTTAAATTGTGGTGATAATAGTTGGACATTTTTTTTAAATGAAATTGAAGGGAAAAATCAGTCTTTGAAAAGTTTTTTCATGAACATACAGTGAGGATAAGTTTTTTGATTATTTTAGATGGGATTTGTTCCTATCATATTTTATAGTGTTTGTCTTCCTAAGTATTAACATAACTATCTAAAACTTGGGTCATATAATTATATGTTATGCATATGTTAAACAATTCTACTTACATCTGAAAATAATGACTTGTTACTAGAAAGAATTATAACATAGAATTATATTTTTTTAATTACATTGAACTTAGAATAAATGAATGACATACTTACCTATCTATGCTAAAATATCAATAACGTGTATGTTGAAAGAACTAAAAGAGTGGATAATTGCATCATGACTATGAACTACTCCCATGTGTATGGTTCTGTTTACTAGTATTGTCATGGCTTTGCATTAAAATTTGTCTGATTTGGGGAAAACAGTTTCAATGCTTTTATTAGCTTTTGTACTGTAAATCTTTTGACTAGCACATCATTGAATAGCCTTTGGAAACTTACACTTGCAGTTATTTTTTTACTGTTAATGTAAAAACTTTCAACTTGCCACATTCTTTTAGTTACGTATGTTGACTGCCATCAAACTGATATCATAATAGCTACATTACTGTACAGGCATATACTAAATCATTGGCTAGTAAATGGTTGTTTCATTCATGGTTCAATTGAAAACAATAGCCAGGGTATGTCTGCTAATGAGAAAACTTTCCATAGCAGACCATAAGACGTAGATGTTAACAACAAATGATCACAGGTACAGTCTTATCAATGAACCAAAGTCTATACCGCAACCAATTACAGGCCCTGACATGAAAAATACTAAAACATTCAAAACAAATAACCTCACAGTATGATTTAAGAGCAAAATAATAAACCAAGGGTCATACAATCTCCTTGAATAAACGAAAAATAAATATGATATGCAGCAACAATCCACCACAAATTTCAGACTCTTAACTTGACATGAATATAAAAAGAATGTAGAACATTAGGAACTCATGTTAAATTAAATTCATTTATAATTGTGTGTTATTTGATTAAACAGGAACAGCTACCCTAGACGCTAAATCAAATGGAAAAATTGGCTTAGTTAGTTTTGGTTATATTATGATTACGAATTTCCTAGGATGCTTAGTTGGCAGTTTACTTTGCTTGATCATCCGACCCGGTAAGATATTCATATCATGATCATTTAATACTTCACGCAAATGATTTAGTCTATTAACAAACAAATATTCGCGATTTCACAGCTGAATAATTTGCACACTTAGTGATTCACAAAGAACAAAATTAAAACTACTTACACGGTGGGTATGGTTGTCCTGCGAGAGAACGTTCTGTGCTGGTGATTCGGTCCTGACGGGTGCTGGTGATCAATGAAAAAATGTAAACAAAGACGAAAATGATGATTTTTGACGTTTTCACTCATAAAAAATGGAAGAAAACAGTTGAGATTTTTCAATTTTGTTTCTTATGGGTTCATATGTAAACCAATAAAAACTTGACCCTCTAAACTGTTTCAGTAAGCGTAACACAAAAATGCTCATTTTCAGAAAATCTAGAACTGAAAAAATAAAACAAAAATGCTCATAGAGTCCGCTTTCTATACCGCAATCCACACGACAAAACTATTTTGTGAAAAAACATTGCAATTTATTAAAATTTAGCATTTTCTCAATTTATTCATGTCCTGATACTGTGCTGGTGGGTCCTGTCATTGTGCTGGTGGGTCCTGATACGGTGCTGGTGATTTTGGATAAGAAGTTGATCATATTTGAAACAAATGTTACAAAATCAATAAAATTGGGCAGATAATTGTTGTCAATATAATGATCTATGACTCCTATTTTAGCTCTTGTGCATCCATTTGACTGTTTAATATGTGTTTTCAAATGATCGTAACTTGTATTACATAATTACATAAAAGGGCAACATCTTTTGTCCAATATCAGATAACAATATATAGTATCTAAAATAAGAATAGTTTTATTAAGATATCAAATGCCCCTTACATTGATGCTTCAACAATTATCAAAGCCCATGCCGCATAGACATGTTTGTTAGCGCTCCGCATACCCCTCCCCACTTCCACCCAACCAACCCTCCTCATTTTCCTCCTTCATTGTTACAGTGGTGTACCAACACAACAATTTATCACATAAAATAATAACACAAAGACACATTATTGAACAACGAATGCTCGCAGGTACTGAAAGCTAGTTCAAAGCCGCATTTTCAACTAATAGATAAACCATGTTCTCATATACAAAAATTCCAATCGTGTCGATTAAAAAATTCTCAAGACTTAAGTTCGCATTTTAATGTTTGATGAAGCAGAACTTTAAAAGTGTGCAGTGAATCTTGTACTCACAACAGTTATTGTCATAATTATGTTTACATAAGACTTATAAAGGAATTAGGTAGGTACCAAGAAATATTTTACAGTTCAATTTAATGATATTGAATGGAAGGAAATGGTACGGAAGTTTACATAGGACAAAAAGAAATTGATAGTATTTTTTGGCGAAAGACTTAAACGCTTCTTTGCATTATATAGTACAGCTCTTCTATAAAAGCATGCAAAAAAACTTTGATTGACTTGCTTGCTATGTTTGCTTGGATGTTTTCAAACATTAGGTAGGTGGAGTTTCAATACATACTGGAACAAATACAAACTGACAGGAATTGAAGTTAATGTTTATTGTCCAAACAAATTCTAGTATATAGTAAACAGACTACTTACCTGTCGTTTACAAACATCCAAACAATCATAGCAAGCAATTTGATCAATGGTTTGCTTTGCATATATTTATAGAAGAGCTGTTAATTCTAAAAAAAAAATCTTGTTGTCGTAGATGGTTAAATTCTCAACAAAATCTCAATAACTTTGTTGTAACGAATAAAGGTTTTAAATCAAATTTTCGTGGACTTTTTAGCTTCCACCCTGACGAGGCATGTTAGCTGTTCGTATGCTGTTGCACCTGACGCACGGAAACTTTGACATTTCCATCTTTTTTTCTGAAATATTTTTCCCAGCTCATACTTGACAAGATTGTTATCCTAGTAAAAGGTGTAACCAATGAATTGAACACAAGTTCAAAATTCCACAATACTATATAATTCATTTTATGTGTCAATTTGTTCGAAAAAAAAGTCGAAAAGAAGAGAGTTTTTTTAATGTCATGATTATCTGTCGCTTTCTAGATCTATGCTTAGCGTTTATTTCAGATGACATGGACTCCTCACCCTGGTGACCCTGCTGCCTTTCATAACTTTATCCGTATACATATATTGATAGATAAACAAAAGGCTGCAACTGCATGGTATTTTTGTATTTAAAATGAGAATATTTGTGGTGAATGGAAACTGTGAGGGTCAAAATCTTAAATTGCTTATAAATGTTGCTGGACCCAGTTTCGTTATCTGATCTGAATTTTCTGAAATGTGCAAGGTAGATAGACATTGGCCTTTTGATTTATTTTACTCGGTAAGTTTTGCCCTAATTGCTTGAACTTTTGCAATATTAAAGCCGATTTCAATGAGTGTGTAGACAAAGGGAATATATTTGGTTATCTTGCTTGCTGAACGGAAATACATTGTTAGGTTATGTCAACTACTCTACTTTAAGAGTAGACTAGTCCGACAAATGACACATCTTTCTGTCTGTAGGACCAGGCTACTTCGAAAGGAGGGTAGTATACCTTACCTAACAATGACTTCACGGTTTAGCTAACAAGCAAGCTAACTAAAGATATTACCTTTGCCTACATACTCAATGGAATCGGCTGTAACTAAAACTCGAATACATTTTAACAGACAGTGCTCATGTTTGTTGATGAATATTGTTTTTCCTAGATTCACTCTTGAAAAATCATTTAGTAACATTTGGTCAAGTAATTTCAGATAAGATCTTTTTGTAATTTCGAACGCCAAGACAATACATGAACCTCACACAACCCCTCGACAAAGGTGAGCTTATATATGATCTTGTAGCGATTCGGGTTGATAACCAGTTGAAATTAAGCCAGTTTTGTGTGTGTGTAGATTTGTATTGTTTTAAACTGTTATGACCTTTTAAAGTTAAATGTAGGTGTTTAATCTAAGAATTTCTTTTTTAAACTTATATACTTGTTTTATACTCAATTGGTAGTATGAAGCTACGAGATATTTTAATTGAAGGCACAATTAACAAAGCAAACGGTAGTTTCAAATACTTTTAAATAGATCTTTAAGGATAATGTACCCTTGTGTTGATCCCATGCTAAACATAACAAAAATCTCTGTACAAAGGTTATCTCGTCTTCATTCTCTGACATATTCTAGTCTGTCCTTTCATAAAATAGTGATTTTTTTTAGTGTTATATCGAAAAATACCTGATAACCGTTAAGACAATAAAATTATGTTGAAAAAATCTTACAGATACAGCAAGTGATTCTTAATAGCTATAAGATACATTTTTCTTTTCAAATACAACTTTTAAATCTTATGGGAAACTATTCCAAGCTTAACACTTTCACTGTAACCTCGCTCTAACTTATCCCCCATCCCCCCCCCCCCCCCCCCCAAAAAAACAAACAAACAAACCCGCAATACTATTGTCATTCTTATAGTCAGCACTAAATTGTTCCCAAACAAATGTGTTTTAAGCTGCTAAAGACATATGATTCAAACGCTCAGAAAGTCCTTTGTTCTATATTTTGGCTCTCCATTTTTATGCAAAACCTTTTACATTTTTATTTTATGGGTTACTGTTGAAGGTCGTACGATGACGTATGATTGTTAACACATACTTCCTTTGGTTTCTTATGGAAATTTGTCCATTGACAACAAACATACCACATCATCTACTTTATATAAGTATTGTATAAATTACAACGTATTTTGGTGATCTTATAAAATGATCGTAATCCCGAAAATCGTAAACATATTTTCTTATCTTAAAAGGGGGCAAGAAGGGTTTCATTTAACAGGCCAATAAATAAGATTACAGTTAATTTTTAAAAAAATTAAAAAATTGGGGATTTTTTCTCTCATAATAACAGTAAACAGATTCACAACAATGTCAATTTCAAGAAAGCAGACAACAGTTAATTAATCAATAACAGTACAGCATCAATGATCTTGAATATATGCCACTTTTAACTAAAATATAAAGACACAGAACCAGGACATAGGAGCACAGAACCAGGACCGTTTTTCTTATCACCAGCACAGCGTCAGGACAATTCTGTTTAACGAATTAGCACGACTTTTGCAATATAATATTGTTGTAATATACTTTGCATGGTACTTATGACGCATCCGAGAAAAATTAAGCAACAAAACAGTCGTTTCATTGCCGTTCTGATACAATGTAAACAAACCCACCAGCACAGAATCAGGACCCACCAGCACAGAATCAGGACCCACCAGCACCTGACAGGACCAAATCACCAGCACAGAACGTTCTCTCGCAGGACAACCATACCCACCGTGACTTAACTACTTTCAAAATCAACGAATTGCGTACTTATTACCGTTTTAATACGATATATCTTCAAGACTTTCTAAAGCATGTTATATGGGTAAATTGTAACCTCTGTCATTTGCTTCACTTTTCCCCCGAGTCATCTTGTTTACAGTTTGAGAAATATGTAACATGTTAAAACTTGCATCATTGATAAAATAAAAACTAAAAAATCGATAACACCGATTCTAGTTTATTTAAATTGGTCAATACATTGCTTTGCTTCATAACCAAAGTTTACAGTCTTCAATATTGTGTTTTGTGCTTTAATTACAGGTGAAATCGCTAAGACAGATATCAAAGCATTCAACACAGTTCCTCTACAAACGGAGGACATTTTCGCTGATTTACTCAGGTAACAAAGGCGCTATTTAGACTTACTTTTTATTGTAGATATTAAACTAAATACATGTATTCCTACACAAAAACTTAGAGTTCGAATACATTGTTGCAAAACTCAAGAAGATACCAAGCGACAGCCACATGTTCAAAGCAGAACAAACGACACTATTCCAGACGAAAAATTAATAACATGACCAAAACTGTACAATGAACTACAGATTGAGCGCTTAAGGTGGTATGGGAGTATAAAATAAAAATGATGGAAATTGTTCATACTTTGCCAAAACGTAGTATCTATTGATATATGTTGAAAAATATAATAAAAATGATAGGTCACCGTGCATTTTCTCAAGCTACAGGATGTGACAAAATAACACATTTTGTATGGATTATACAGGAAAAAAACACCATTTTGTGATTAGAAACTTAACAAAATGATAAAATTGTAAAATACTTAAGGAAAAGATAGCTTTCAGACAATGCTTTGAGAATATCAAAAGAAAAGATAGGGTCACCGTACGTTTTTTCCGGCTAAAATATAAAAAATAGGAAAATTTCATGTAGAATCCTTTAGAAAATGCACTGTTGTAGAGTAACCTCCCCTTGAAATGCCAATTTAAAAAAAAATAAAAAACAACCAAAACTAATCAACATTTGCAATAATATGAATATTTGTAAGTTATATTCGTATAAATTGGTTCTTTTAAATGAAAATCACATTAAATATCTGCATTCCTGCATCCCATTTTGCTAACTTGATAGAAAATATGGACCTTTAGTTCTCTGTTTTTTACAATCCAAGATGGAGGAAGACACCCATACCACCTTAAAACCCGGATTTAATTCCTTTTTAAGTGAAGTACTGTTCAATTGTCGAAATGCTCATCTGATGCAGTAAAATTGACACTATTTATTCATTTTTTTACTACCACTAGGACATAAATAGATCAGTAACTCAGTACTTTGGTATCTTTATGAAAATACTTTTCTATTGAAATGTTTTGTTGAACGTTGTTACCACGACTAACTCATGTAACATTTTACCTTTATTATATTGTATAAGTTAAGTTGACCATAGAAGTAATTAGCTAAAAAAAAGTTGTCCTTTTAAATCATATGATCTCAGTTTCAGTTTTGATAATCCTTTGCTTTCAAATATTAGTAAATCCAGAAAAGGGCTTCGGAAGTATGAATTTTTTTTGCATTAGGGGTTTACTTTCATATCAACAAATTTACCATGGCAAGTACATTTTAGATACACTGTAACATAAACTGCCAGTTAACATTATTGGCATACAATTTTGTTTTTAAATGTCAAAAGTTAAAATGTCAACAGGAATGTACATATAAAGAGCATCTGAAAAACATCTATAAATATTTCAATCCTATCAATGCCTACAAAAACACGTTCACAGAGGTAGAACAATGGCCTGATTGAAAATCATTTCGTTATTTGTTATATAATATCAGCATTTGTAGTGGTAGTGATGGTAGTAATGTCACTGGGGTAAAGCTGATCACCGTAACTGCATTCACGGTCATCCCAAGATGTCGGATGAAAAAATAGGTCAGTATCTGTATTGTCTGTTACAGTGTTTCTATATCATTTTCTTTACAAAGGAGACATTGATACGATGTAAATTTATAAAAGATTCACACGGAAGTCACGAATGACTTCCGAGAAATGTGCATGAAACAGGAAATTCGATTTAAAAAAATCGCTAAGATGACAGTAAATCACAATCGAGATGACCGTAACAGAATCAGCAATTCATAACAAAAGGTGACCGTAATTGGTTAAAAGATGACTGTTATTTGTAAAGGATGAACGTTATTTCTAAATGATGACAGTAACTTTTAAAGGATGATCGTCAATTCTAAGAAATATATATTTGTATAACTACTTTTTTTGTATCAAATGATTAACGGTGATATAAAACGTATTTATATGAGAGTATTATCCTATAGGTAGGAGAAAATAAGACGTGCTTTAAATACAAAGTTCACCATATATATCTTTTTTTACGGTACGGGGTATAATTTTTAACATGAACATACAACAAGACATGAAAAAGTGGGGAAAACATGCAACAAAAGCGCGGTTAAATGACACCTTACAAGTATAATAAAAAAAAAAAAAGTGTGCTGCACAGCCTCCAAAGAAAAACCAAAAGATTTTTTTTTATTTCTGGAATTCCTTGTAATTTTAAAAATGCCAATGGATGTACACCCATTGATATTATATCGTCTTTGATTTGTCTTCTATTTTGTCTTGCAAGTAAAACTAACAGAACCTGTTTTTATAATACTACGACCAAACTAGTGAAGGCGAGCTCCAGCAAAATGGATCCTTAAAATAGTCTTGTGCGTATAGCGTATCACAAGGGGCAGGGGCGGATTTAGCCATTTTCATAAAAAAAGGGGGGTCCCAACCCAGGGTAAAGGGGGTTCAAACTATGTGTCCCCATTCAAATACACTGATCGGTAAATACAAAGGGACCCACGGACCACGGACCACTTGTATATACAGCAATGTTATTCATATATAAAGACAAAATAAGATTTTCATCTGCTTCCTCTGGAACCATACACACATGCTCGTTTACCGGATATTCATATGTTTGATTAGTGTTTTCTTATGCTCCATTTATGGGCATCATGTTTTCTGGTCTGTGCGTCCGTTCGTTTGTTCGTCCGTTTGTTTGTTCGTCCGTTTAAAAGTTACGATCATCCTTTATAAATTACAGCCAATCTTTAAAAATTACGGTCATCTTATACAAGTTACGGTCATCTGTTTACCAATCACGGTCATCCTTGAGTTATATATATGTTACGGTCATCTTGAAAATATTTTGATAATGATTAACGGACATCTTAGCGATTTTTTCAAATTGAATTTCGCGTTTCCTGAACATTTTTTGGTAGTAATTTGTGATTTCTGTGTGAATCTTTTGTAAATTTACATCGTATCAATGTCTCCTTTGTAAAGAAAATGATATAGAAACACTGTAACAGACATTACAGATACTGACCTATATTTTTTTTGCAGTTACGGTCATCAGCTTTACCCCAGTGAATGTAGTTGTTGATGTAATTGTTGTAAAGGTGTACTACTATACGGTTTTGCCATGGCAAATTTCCATTTACTTTAATCAAAATTGAAGGAAGAAATATGTTCTTACGATCGCACCTTTTTAAACATTATCAACAACTATATCTTCTATACTAAAAACGAGTAAAAGACTTCGTTTATTTCTTGAAGGTACAATATAAATGGCTTGTGTCTCTGTAACATATACAAAAAGAACTATTGCATGAATGCCAGACAACTTTAATCAACTATAAGAACATTTTTCCTGCATGAATAAATGTTGGGTCGTTTTTGTGTTGTTTGGTTGATGAAGTTTACCCGACATCTTATTTTATAAAAAAAATTGCAAATATTGTGTAAATTTTCCAGACTTTATTTTTCATATTATTATTACATACAGCGGCTGCTGGGGACATTTTTATTCATCCAATCCGTTTACATCGATCGATTTATCAAATATATAATTTTCGTTTCACAGAAATATTTTTCCCGACAATTTGATATCTGCAACTTTTCGTAAGGTAAGTTATTTACAGAGTTCTAAGATCAGAAAGACTATTATTTATGATTTGATGTTGCAACAATAAACGTTCATTTTCGAATGTTACAGTGTCTCTCATCTTTCGAAACAAAGTTGCGGAAGGACTATACATAAGCGCTTGGAGAGAGCTTGAGTCACTTTTCTTTATTATTTCAATGTCAAAAACAAATTTCACAAATTTGTTGATGTGATTAATAATGGTGAAAATTTAAGGTCACTACATATGTTAAATAAATAAGATGTTTTATAGGTATTATTTATGGAATGACGATACCTTAAAATGTTTTGTATTATCTCGTGATTTTTTTTTTATATGTGCCACCTTCATATTATTTTACCTGATTTTTGGCCTCATTATTCTGTATTCATTAAAATGTTCTCATCTTAAATTTTATATGCATAGCAACACACACACAACCGTGGCAAAAACAGAATGTCATAAAATTGAGAATGGAAATGGGGAATGTGTCAAAGAGACAACAACCCAACCATAGAAAAAGACACAACAGCAGAAGGTCACCAATAGGTCTTCATACTTCATACTTACACGCCTGGGTTTCAATTGAATTAGTTCCAGGGAAGACATCTTCAGAGGATTTCTACAAATTTCATTGCTGTTTTTCAGACACTAACGAGCTACGATACAGAGATGTACAAAGCAAATGAAACTATAAATGGGACAATCGTAGAAGTAATAAAAACTATGGTGACTGGAAAACATATATCCAGCGCTGCTAGCACAAATATTCTAGGTATGGTCCTGCCAAGACGATTTGTTCAATTTGTTATATAACATGTGAACAATGTATACATATATATTAACGAACATAAATTGATTTTTTTTTAAAGAAATAATCGGTAAACACAGAAATCATATTTATGAAGTACTGTATTCTATACCTACATTAGATTACTAGCCATGTTCACGTGTTAAGTTTAACATCCTTCAGAAGTGATAAACTTTTCATTAACGCGTCAGTGTAGAATTAAACAATATGGCAATCACTTAAATACTTATCTACGATAGGAACATGCCGCAATCTTCTTGTTTATATCATAGACGTCACATAAAAGAAAATTCCAATTGTTTTTTATTGGTACATTATAAATTTATACAGCAATTAATTTTCTTTTTCATTTATGTTTTATGTGTAAAAATATAAACCAACTTTTTTACGCTCTTGCTATATTATGAAAAAATATATTATACTATTTATTTAGGTCTTTTGATTGCCAGTGCTATATTTGGCATTGCCACGGCGTCAACAAAAGAAATTGGACAACCATTCTTCAAGTTCTTCTACTCAGCTACTGAAATTATATTGGTGATATTAGGAAAATTAATTTGGTAAGGATTCAAAATAATGATAATAACTTCATTATAGACACAAGGCTTTTAACACCAAACGCGCAATTTATCTATAAAATATTCACCAGCGACGCTCAAATTAAAAACGTTTCAAAGGTCATTGTGATGAATGTTCCCTTTCTTTATGCGTATCAATACTTTGAAACAGAAGTTGGGTTGATCGAATTTTGCTGTTTATTGATTTTAACACATTTTTAATCACCAGTAGTTACGTATACTAAGTAACCGATTTGATCAAACATATCTGTAAGAGACAATTTAATTCAAAATGTAATGTAAGAAAAGTTACGTACAAAAAATGTAACCAACTTGCTTAAAGTCATATGACTTGAGTGAGTGGTGATAAATAATGTTTATCTGATTCTTGAACCAATGCATGTATATATCATAAACTTAGTCCTCTGTGCACGATTTTCTCATTTTTTACGCAAATGTATTGTATAATCGTCATTTTTTTTCTCTCTGTCTATTATGATTCAACAAATATGGCTGCTCATTAAATGCCATGTTTTTAAAGCCGAAGTTTACCGATTGTAACCTTATAGTAAACAAATAACAAAAAGCATGGGTATTGAGCACGTGTTTAACATGTACAATCAGACACTTGTTTATTTTAATGACAGATCCATGCGTATTGCGATAACCGGACTTTTACGAGGAGGGTTACGTTCAGGTCACTATGCATACGGAAAATTTGTAGACGAATTGCTTCCTAGAAGGAAGCAATTAAAAATAAGTAAACGTCTTCTAAATGTGGACAAATTAAAGAATTTTCCTCAGATAAAAGTAAATGTACATAAGTTGTATAATGAAAACTATCCATTTAGTTATAAAGAAACATATGTATATTTTTTTTTAATTTGAGGTTTCTTATGACTTTAATAAATGTACATTTATATTTAATACATAAGTCTTTATGTAACTATGTTCCATCAAATGCAACAAAAAAGGAACCAGTAAATTGAATATATCAATTTGTATATTTTCATACAACGACTAGATCATATATATTATACCTGAAGATAACCGAATATTAAAAAACAAATAAAGAATAAGGATGATGTTGATGATAGATCTAAAATAATATGTAGTGAATTAAGTCAGTAATAAAATTAACGATACTAATTTTCTTGCACCAGATGCGCATTTCGACAATACATGTCTCTTCAGTGATGCTCGTGGCCAAAATATTTGAAATCCAAAGCTTACATAAAAGATGAAGAGCTATAATCCAAAAGGTCCAAAAAGTATAGCCAAATCCGTAAAATATATGATGAACGCGGTTGCATGTTTTAGCCTATATGTTAAATTCTGCATAATTATCGGGTTTTTCATTGGTTGCATAATTAGTCTGGTTGATACCTCATTGGTGTTTACAGATAGTTATTTTATTCGTATAGGGAAATTTAATTCCAGGTTTACTCCAGTTGGTGTAGCGAGTCTGATCGGTAAAACTATTGGAGGAACCAAGAACTTGGAGGATGATTTCAGTAGACTCGGTTTATACATAGCAACTCAAATGATTGGTTATGTACTCTTCGGAATAGTAGCAGTTCCAATTACATATTTTATATTGATGAAAAGGAATCCGTTTAAATTTTTTTTCACTCTGATTCATGCTTTTGTAATAGTGTTTGCTACCTCTATAACGTAAGTACTGAACGCCATTGATAGTACATTTAAGCACGTTTGATCGATAGTAATTGTCAGACAATACTACTAGTGTTAGACTGTAAATAATACAGGTCATAGTGAGTGTTGAGCACTTAGATGTTTTTACACCAACCGTTAATATAAAGAAATAGAAAAGCTATTCAAAGTAGCATTCAGCTAGCTTGAATATACTTTTAATCCAGATTTCATGGTTATCTGATGCAGATAATCCTCACATTGTTACAGTATAAGCAGATATAGTTCCATATATTATAAAAATCTCATCGCCAACTTTAAATGAAATCTGTAATACAAATATTTAAGCAAAATAAGTTTCTGAAATACCTTTGGGTTTGATATTAATTCATTGATAGATATATAATTGATTCTGCGTCAGTGTTCTATGACAGCAAGTATGTGTATAAAAGACGCGAAAGTAGATACCTAAAAATACAAATATTGCATCATGGAACTAGAATGTAAAAACTAATGCATCTATAGTACCTAAACTCTAATAACCTTAACAACTCTAACAATACTCATGAAATTCGTTCGAACATTTTGCACAATCAATGATGTATTTCTCGTTATGAGTGGAATAAAGCTGCATCTGTTGGGTTTTATATTAACATTACTCCTTTATAATATGTTTTCTCATTTTGATTGACATAATAAGAATTTTTATTAATTCAGTGTTTTATTTGTAAATATGCAACATG
The DNA here is from genome assembly GCF_963676685.1 of Mytilus edulis. Classification (NCBI taxonomy): domain Eukaryota; kingdom Metazoa; phylum Mollusca; class Bivalvia; order Mytilida; family Mytilidae; genus Mytilus; species Mytilus edulis. The sequence goes on from NC_092350.1 coordinate 31,345,115, forward strand.
GTAGAAATCGTATTGTATTTAAATCAAACATTGATGATAAATGTGAAACATTTCATTAAAAAATTATCTGATTTAAAGTATTTTTCATCAGGTGCACTGTTGGATGTTCAAATATGTGAAGCAAACATTTATTATAACCTTACTATTTCTCGTATCAGAGCTTTGACTATTCCTGAAAGTATACGACAATTAGAAGGACCAAACAAATTAGACCGTAGAGTGACTCGATTTATTATTCCATTATGTGCTGCTATAGGACGTTGTGGAAGCTGTATTTACATAAGTATATCCTGTTTGTTTGTCATGCAAATCACTGGCCATGAAGTAGACGCAGCTTCTGTCATTTTAGTTATGTAAGTTTCTTAAAAGTAAAAGTTTGTTACATTCGTACAAGATAAATTCATTTTAGAAAATAAAATTCCATTCATTTATGTACACTTTGAAAAGACGAACGCCTAATATATATGAATAACTTTATACTTACACGAAAATCCTATGTTTCACATGAACATTAAGACCACAAAGTTTGAGAATTTTGTATTGAATCTCCAAACAATAACTGATTACTAACAAATATTTTGTTTTAGCATTTTAACGACATTTTCGTCCTTGGCCATACCATCTGTGACAGGGGCTAGCTTGATTACTGTGATTATTCTACTAACTGCCTTAAATATTCCACCAGAAGCGGCAGCACTTCTTTATACATTCGAATGGCTTCTGTAAGTATATTGTTCCGTGCTATCCTTATTGTGTCTCACTCTTCGAATATTTAAATATGTACCAATTTTGTTTATGCCGGATAGTATGATATGTATGTGTTTGATTAAAATGGTTTTTTTATGAAAAATGTTCTAAAGTTCTTGTTGATGTATTAGTGCTTTCACTTTGTAAATACTTTTCTTGTTTCAGAGACAGGATGAGATCAATTACAAACTACAGCGTACAAGTGACATGTGTAGTGTTTACACAGAGGCTGTGTTTATCTTCATTAAAAACTGATAACAAAAATGATGAAACATTACAGGCACTTCATGAAAAAGAAAATACAATTGAAATAGCTGAGATGGTTGACGACGAAGAATTTTTTAAAGAGGACACATTTAATCAACTCCTTTGAAATATACCGTGGATTTTTTTCTTTCGCCATATCGAACGGAATATAAGCTTCAGTCTGCACAGGTTTTGGAACAACACGCATACTGGGTACATTGTATTTCAATGTATTCAATGTATTTGAAAAATATCGCTTATGCATTTTTCCTTAATTTAACAATTTCACTTGATACGCTGTTACTAATAGTCTGCTTGTTATATGCATCTTTGGTTGATTATTAATATGAAAATGAACTTTTTTAAGAAAGGATATCGTGTTAATATATCAATAAGAATAAAGTGTCAAAACTGAACATTATACATTTGTACTTAACAAAAAATGTTTTAAAAAAATTGATCCACAATATGCTACAGTGGGCGGAGTTTAAACAGACTGACCAATACTTATACAAAAGATTATCTGATAATCGTCATATTTTACTCCCACCCACTACAGACTAAAGATATATTTAAAAAGCAGGAAGGAAACATCAAGTTCGATATAGATTGTTTGTATTAGCATGAATTAAGTATCATACTGAATTTTAAAATTGAACTACAATTACACGTACAAGTTGTTTATATGTGTACTACATGTCTGTACATAGGCAATCTACACTTTAAAATCTTAAAATGTATATAAAAATATACAAATTATGTCAACGAAACAGTACTTGAAGTCGAATAAAAAATAATTGCGATGATCAGTTATTTTATTTTATTTTATTTATTTAAAGAAGGAAATAAATGAGTAAAACTATCTATCCGCAACAGTTTCCAGAGAGACGAAATTCGTTTCCTTATTTTAATATTTGGTGAAGATAAAGAACATCGAATTAAAATAAGCGGCTATGAAGTTTGTCATTTCCAACCCGATCAGATCATTTTCTTTTTGTCTACAATACTGATGCATAGAAATAACAATTTATAAATTTCGGGCGTCCAAAGTTGGATTTACGTTAACCAGAAACTCTGAAACCAAAATAAAACTGAAATTGGGCAAGAGAGATAAAGAAATGATCTCATCAACTAAATTTTTTGCTAAATTTGTGGCATTGTTTTCGTTATGGAATTCGACCCGGAACTGGTTTATTATGGGTAATATCAATTATGTAGATCACAAATGGGCATGGAGTGGTGCAATTTTTAATCGACAATATTGATGAATGTTAGTTATACTACAAGATTCCCGCGAAGTTCGATACAATATTGGGCAAGTGCTAAAACAAAGAGTTTTTACATGTCGCTGCAGAACGTCGACTGAAAATGCACAATACGTTTTAACACGGAGCGCTAACGGTTTCTGAATTGGGATATTTTCTTAAAAATTTGCGTTTTCTTTGGAATAAAGATGGTTTCAAAGATAAATAAAGAAGTACTAACACTACATTTAAATAAATACGCCATATCACAAATAATTTTGACTTCGTATTGTTTTAGAGGAGTTGCAGCTCAATGAAAGTAGTCTCTTCCTTTAAAGAAGTATAGAAATTAAGTTTTCATTTGAAAGCTTATTAAAAGAGGAACAAAATGATATAAATAGTATGTGCCGCAATGACAATTAGGGAGGTTACCGAGGACCTAAATGCCAAAATGCACGTGAATATTAAGAAATAGCCAATTTTGAATAATGGAATGGATATTTGCAATATTGGAATAGACTGTCGCGACCCTTCAACCCCTAATTCCAAATATAAATTATACCTAATTCGAAAGCTTACTAATATACCATTGTATCCCTCTTTCTATAAGCTTTCAAGTAGTGTATAAAGGGATCGAAGGGTCTGTGTTACTCCTCTAATAAGCGTTTCGGAACATATTGACTATATGTCTTTTGTTTTCTATAAATAAGCTATATAGTATAAATGGTATGCATGTAATTAGGGGCTGAAGAATTGCAGCAGTCCATTCCATTTTTCAAAATATCCATTCCATTATTCAAAATAATCTATTTCTTAATGTTCACGCGTATTTCGACATGTAGGTTCTATGTCAATCCTCTAATATGCGTTGCGGAACAGATTGACTATATGTATTTTGTTCTCTATAAATAAGCTTTCGAATGAGGTATAAGGTATGTATGTAATTAGGGGCTAAAGGATCGCAGCAGTCCATTCCATTATTCAAAATATCCCTTCCATTATTCAAAATTGGCTATTTCTTAACGTTCACGCGTATTTAGGCATTTAGGTCCTCCGTAACCCACTCTAATGGTCATTGCGGCACATATTATTTATAACCATTTTATTTCTCTATTAATAAGCTTTCAAATGGTCTATACATTTTTCCTTAATTATGGGCTGACGGGTCGCAGAAGTTCACTCCATTATTCAAAATAAGCTATTTTATAATGTCCCCCCGTGTTTCTATTTTTATGTCCTTGTTTACTTCTCTAATATGCGTTGCAGGACATATTGACTATATTCCTTTTGTTTCTCTATTAATAAGTTTTCGAATTAGGTCTAATTTATATCTGTATAGGGTCTGAAGGGTCGCAGCAGTCCATTCCATTATTCAAATTATTCCTTTCATTATTCAAAATTGGCTATTTTCATAATTTTCACGCGTATTTTTGCATGTATGTTTTCTGTAACCCCTCTAATGGTCATTGCGGCACAATGGACATGTTATATCTATAAATATGGCATGAAGAACAGCAAAGGTACTGTGAAAATAAAAAAAGGTAACGTTGAGTAGTTTGATATATATATATATGTTTTGGTAGTCAGGTCGTCCATACATTGAACCAAGGAATTTCTGTTAAAAATAGTTAGGGAAATCCACTAGTGTATTCTCCGAAACTAAACAAATGAAAGAATTAAGTTAAAAAAAATTGATAGTGCTTTGCATTTTTTTTCTGATATTAATTTTAATTATAATAATCCGAGATAACGATAAAATAATCCGAGATCTCGATATAACAGTTTCGTTTTCTCGAGATAACGATATATTTTTTATTGAAATCTCGGTAAAACGGTAATGTTTTATCGTGATCTCGAATTAAAAAAAAATATTTTCTAATGTTTTGAGTTTCCCCTTAAGGCTTCCGTAGAGAAGGGACTTTCCATTTTTTTAATCTTGGATTTTGCATATTTTGTTATTTTACTTTTTAAGACGATATGAATCCGATTGTAAAAAAATGTTGGCTTGTAATTGTTGCATTATAAAAACATTTCACTTATTAAAAGTATTTATTTGTCTCAGATAGTTAGATGGGCGACTGTGAGAACAAAAGACAACTTCAAAATAAATAGCAGTTTCAGTTGACTCCAATTCAATTCTTTCTGTTGAAATTTGTACTTAACGTGATGATCTTGACCTGAACTTGGTTCATACTTATCTTGTTAGCTTTCTTATCAGTATGTAATACGGTCACCAGTCTATAACGTTTGATATACATAAATAAACATTCAGTTGACAATGAAGCTTGAATATTTTCTATGGTCCTTAACAGTTATATTGGTAAGCATAGATGCCTTTTTTCTATAGATAATTGTGAATGGGGAATATAGTTGACTACCAAAACTGTTATGTTTCATTTAGCTACTAAAATTACTGTTGCAACTCTCCTTTTTTTACAGTTTAAATTATGTATTGTCTTTATAGACTTAACAGTGGTTAATTTGATACATGCCTTTTTGTAATTACATATTTAATTGTTTTATAGTGATTAAGATTATAACACAATGTTAACTGATTTACCCCTATTTTTTTTATTTTTCCCTTTTATATGTCTGTTTGTTTTGTTTACATCGTTGTCAATATAGTTGAATTTGATGCGACTGTAATATAAGTGAGAGGTCTATCTAGCTATAAAGCCAGGTGCAATTTACCATTTTCTACATAAGAAAATTGCTGTACCAAGTCGGCAAGATGACAATTTGTATCCATTCGTTTGATGTGTCTGAGATTTTGATCTTGCCTTTCGATTTGGGACTTTCTGTTTTGTTTTTTCTTTGGAGTTCAACATTTTGTGATTTTACTTTCATATGTGAAAAATGGCTGTCAATTTTAAAGGGAAAGCTTTTTGCATAAAATATGTATGATAAGTTAATTCTAAATTACAATTACGCTCACGCCCTGAAAAAATTAAATCTATCACTCAAAAAGAGACAAAGGATACGAAAGAGATATTCAAAGAAAAAAACTGACAACGCCAGGGCAAAAACAGAGACAAAACAAAGATAAAAAAGACTGCTAACAAATCACAACACAGAAAACTAACGGCTTAGCAACACAAACTCAAACAAAAACTGGAGATGACCTCAGTTTCTACGATTTCGGTTCTTAGACAAGAAAAGAATTGGCAATAAGTCACATTTGAGAATTGAAAGAATGGATTCAAGTTACGATAATGCAACATTTTTGAAAAAAATATTTCATAAAGGTCAACCAACACATCATAAAATTGAGAATGGAAATAGGGAATGTGCCAAAGAGACAACAACCCGACCATAGAGCAGACAACAGCAGAAGGTCACCAACGGGTCTTCAATGCAACGAGAAATTCCCGCACCCGGAGGCGTCCTTCAGCTGGCCCCTAATTAAATATATACTAGTTCAGTGATAATGAACGCCCTACTAAACTCCAAATTGTACACAAGAAAGTAAAAGTTAAAATAATACAAGACTAACAATGGCCAGAGGCTCCTGACTTGGGACAGGCGCAAAAATGCAGCGGGGTTAACATGTTTGTGATATCTCAACCCCCCCCCCCCTTTATACCTCTAGCCAATGCAGAAAAGGAAACGCATAACAATACGCACATTAAAATTCAGTTCAAGAGAAGTCCGAGTCTGATGTTAAAAAATGTAACCAAAGGAAATAAACAAAATGACAATAATACATAAATAACATCAGACTAGTAGCAGTTAACTGACATGCCAGCTCCAGACTTCAATTAAACTGATTGAAAAATTATGTCTACATCATATGAATATCAGGCACAATTCTCCCTGTGAGGGGTTTAGTATCATACCATCATAACATATATATGAAGAAGAACATAACCGTGTCATGCCAACAACTGGTTTATAAATAATAAATGTGTTTAGTTCCGATGCAAAGACCCTATAAGTGAATCAATATTAACGCCAATCTTTAATGACCTGACAACAGTATCGTAACTATATCCCTTAATAAGTCTATTTAAAGGTTTTGTTAGCTTCTGAGGTGAATACTGACATTTTTGTTCTTTATAAGGAATATTTCCATAAAATATTGGATGTGAAATACCTGAACGTATAAGCAGTCTGCATGTTGAGCTATATTTCTGAATGCTGTCCTTATACCGATTTTAAAATTTAGTAAATGTTTTGACTACTTTGTGATATCGAAAACCCTGGTGTAATAATTTTTCAGTTATACATAAATTTCTCTCGTTAAAATCTAAAAGCAGTCTGCATGTTGAGCTATATTTCTGAATGCTGTCCTTATACCGATTTTAAAATTTAGTAAATGTTTTGACTACTTTGTGATATCGAAAACCCTGGTGTAATAATTTTTCAGTTATACATAAATTTCTCTCGTTAAAATCTAAAACATTGTTAACACGAGCGAATCGTACAAGTTGAGATATATAAACACCGTAAGATGGTGACAAGGGAACGTCACGATTTAAAAATGGATAATTAACGATAGGAAATGAGAAATCATCTCTTTTATCATAAATTTTAGTATTAAGCTTTTCGTTAATGATATATATATCAAGATCGAGGAAAGGGCAGTGGTCATTGTTAGTATTAGATTTATTTAAAGTAAGTTCAACAGGATACATTTCTTTGGTATACATACTGAAGTCGTCATTATTGAGAGCCAAAATATCATCCAAATATCTAAAAGTATTTTAAATTTGTGTATCAGATGTTGTTTCGATGGGTCTTTGCTGATTTTTGTCATAAATTGTAACTCATAGCAATACAAAAACAGTTAGTCCCCATTGGAATTCCGATAACCTGACGATATACACGGAATCTCCAAAGCGAACAAAAATGTTATCCAGTAAAAATTCAAGGGCAGATATAGTATCAAAGCATGTCCAATTGACATAGTTTTTTTGTTTATTGCTACTAAAAAATGACCCATGTCGTTTAAGAGATGACTTCAACATTACCACTTGAAAACCTTTTATTTAATGATTCCCTTAAAGCATCAACATTCTATCATGGAAATCATGATAGCAAAAGCAGGGCAATTAATGTAAGGGCTAACCGATCAATTTGATTTTAACATCATCTGAGAACGTTAAGTCTTTTAAAGGAGTTGAAGTTTTTACCGACATTTTCTTGCTGATAGTTCGAAATTATTACACGGTGTGATTTTGTACTGGTAAATAACAACCACTGAACAGTCGAAACACAGACTGAACATAAATAACTACAAACAAATTGTCTGATTTTCCACAATGGATAGGACTGAAAATTGACTGAAAGACTGATCATAACGGTTTATTTTTTTATTTGGTCTTTTAAGAGTTGTTTAGTTCAGTTCAGTAATGAAACGCAAGCTCTGAAAAAGAGTACCAACTTGGAGATATGTATAACACATATGTAGGCGCTGCTCAAATGTTGATACATAACTGTGAATAGTTCAGAATTATGAAAATAAATCAAATTTTTGGTCATAAAGTTTCATTTTCAGCCGCCACTTATTGTCAGTTTATAGATGTAAGTCCAAAAAATAGGCATAGTCACTTGACTGTAAACTAATTAACAGGAGGCCATCATCTATATAACGGAACATAAAATCGCTTCTTTTTATTCTTCCAAAGAAGCTCTAGCAATAAGTCTACCTGATATAGATAAAGGAACAAGTCTGCAAGAGGAGTCCATGAGGCTAATCTGCGGAGACGCTAGCTCATTTGTGAAGGAGATTCAAGGGATGCCACGCAATATTTAATAGATCCTTGATGGTCGACGAAGTATAAGCTTCATTGACCGATTTAGTTTTTTAATTCCATTTTAAGTCAACGACCTGCAGCCATAACCCATTTAGAAAGAGTGTTCTTTTTGCGTTTAGTCCGTCGCCTGTAGCTAATAAATGAATCAAATAAATGTCATAAATAGTGTATACCAATTATTCGGTAAAATAAAAACACTTCCTATTTAAAATACCCGTGGAACCTAATTTTTAAGATACAAATTATCACATGTAAAAATAACTCATCGATGATCCTAGGCGTATACATGTAGTTGTTTACGCTTGACGCTCTTTTTTATCAGAGATGTCCTTATAAAAAAAATGTCATATAAAGAACGAAGTTGAAGAAAATTGAACACAAACAAAAGGTGTATTCTCATACAAAATATCAAATGAAATAAATAAGAAGATGTGGTATGAGTGCCCAGGAGACAGCTCTCCATCCAAGTCTCAATGTATGAAAAGTAAACAGTTATATGTCAAAGTAAGGCCTTCAATACGGAACCCGGCTCACATCGAATAGCAAGCTATAAAGGGCCTCACAATGATTACTTTAAAACTATTCTAATTGGAAAATCAACGGTATAATCTATATAAAAAACGAGAAACGAGAAACACCTTTGAACCACACCAACAAATGACAAACACTGAACAACAGGCTACTGATGTCTGTTCCAAAGTTTAAATGAATTATATCACACTTATTGTTTATGAATTTCAAACATGTAAACCATTAATATTTCTGTATTAAAGGTTGGATATGGTTTCAAAACATGCTTGTCAGATCACCCAGAACACACAGATCTATTATTTAAATATGAGCCTGATTCTGTAAGTAGAAGTTGTAAAGTTGTAATGATGGTAAAATGGGAACAATGTAGCTAAAAAGAAGGGGGGGGGGGGATATACAAATTGTGGATTCTTCAACTCTGTTATATTACAGGTGTCACATTCAAAACAATGCCAGACAAAAATTGTTGGAAAATTTCTCTTAATTTATCATTCAACAGCAATCGAAAAATTGTCATTGAGAGAACTATTGGAGAAGAATTGATCATACTTGATTAGTCCTTACTTACCAATGCACATTATTACTGTGCACATTAGCTCACACTTTTACGTAACACCAGAGCAGCGGCGTAATACATATACATATGTATACATGTAAAGCAAGCTATAAAGGACCCCAAAATGACTAGTGTAAAACCATTCAAACAGGAAAACCAACGGTAAAAAAACGAGAAGCATGAAAAACTTGGGACCACATCAACAAACAACAAACAACAACTCCTATGCTATAGATGCCTGACTTAGATAAGGTGCATAAAAAAGCAGCGAGTCTAATCATTTTAACAGGCGACAATCTGCTCCTTAATCTGAGACAGTAGTGTAACATTACAACATAAAAATACACACTAAAATATCAATTGAAATGGCTTTGCTCTTACAAAAAGACATTTATACGAAAATACAAGTAAACATACACTGAATGAATAAGTTTGATCTATGACACAATATAAATACAATATTAAAACAAAGGTGTTTATATAACATAGACGCTGGATGTAGTAATAAAAAAGATGTAGGAAGAGTGTCAGTTAGACAACGCTTACCTAGGATAAAATGGCGTTAAATCAAACAACGTACACAGGTACATTTAAATATAATAATTCTATATTTGTTTCAGAGAATGTTTGGAGTTAGATTTACAGTACACCGAAAGAGACACTGCTACGCTTATAACATGACGGAGTCGGAGCATTCATTGATACATACCCCCGGAGGCTTGCTATCAGTAGAGGTATAATTTATTGGTATAAATCCATAAACAAGAATATTATAAGGTAAATTTACAGTGGAAAACTAAAAAAAAAAAAACTTGAGTATGATTCGTTTTATGACGATTTGTATTACATTTTAAGACAGATGTTAGATGACCTTAGTATGCAAATATTGTTTCAAATCTAAATATCAGTCTAAAACCACTACATATATGTTGATCAAATTGATCAGTTTAAATGTAATCAATTGTTATTATATAAAAAAAATCAGTCTTTATAAATCTTTTACATGAAAATTATATATACTGTCTGGTAGTCCGAGATTACTCTGACGTCCAACGGCTGTTTTGCCAGACAAGCTGGGGCCGTGGGACGTCAGAGCTCGTCCCATATCAAAAAGTGGATATTTGCCCACCCAAAATAGATGCGCTGCTTCGTCGCTTCTGGTGCCGATTGAGGGCCTTGGAATTATATAAACCGGGCATCAATCTGTTCATTTTTCATTTATCTCTCCATTTATGTAAGTTTCACCTACCTGCCAGCCTTTATTTTTCCATATTTTAACAGTTTTCACAGAGACCCATCGATTTCTGCATTTTGAATTTCATTTTCAAAGATTATCACGTGGTCACGAGAAAACAGTGCAAATGACCAAAATGTAACACCTCGTTCATTTACAATGCAAGTTATCTAAATGTCCGAGAGCTTCCGATTGTTATCGTGGTTGGAACTAAATGCTAATACCGATCTCCTGTAAAGGAGGTGAAAAATCATGGTTAGCTTCTAAATGTTAAACATCGATCTCCTATAAAGGAGGTGAAAACATATAAATATTTGCAAATTTGAGTCTCGAGGCCACGAACTCTCTCGTAACTTGTCGTCCATTTGAAAGTGAAAGTCAAAATGCAGAAATCGATGGGTCTCTGTGAAAACTGTTAAAATATGGAAAAAATATGGTTTTATACTGACACTCAAGGATATTCAACCATCGGATGTTCCTGAAAAAATCAAACCTAGAACGATAAAGGTTTAGTGACATAAACAGTGTTGTTCTGGACTACAAAATCGATTGAACCCTGTATTACTGAGTTTATACAATAATATCAACATGCTGCTGATAAGAACCACATTTAACGCAAAAGAGATTGTATTTTCGAAAACAAGAATATATACCTTGTGATGTTCCGATTGAGTATTGTGCATTTAAAAACAATATGGAAATACCGTCAACCTAATACATTGCGTCTGAAGCGCTTTTCCGGAATTACCATCACCAGGAACGGAAAAGGTCAAATTATTGAAAGCCTAATAATTCTTTAAATTAAGCTTTATGATAGATGTTATCAACTTTTATAAAATGTACCATCTACTTTTGATAAGGCTATTAGTAAATTTCCACACTTTTATTCCATAGACTTATCACTAGTATTAATACTATAATTAAGGCTATTAGTAAATTTCCACACTTTTATTCCATAGACTTATCACTAGTATTAATACTATAATTATTTTATTTTGTAGTCGACGGTTCTAGCATTGCTTTCAAATGCTACACATCTGGCTCATATCACTCACAGGGAATCCATTGACCAAATCAGTCGCAACTTCGGCATTTTTTGTGGGAATGTCATAGTATATCTTTTGAACTGAATCTTGTATAATAAAGAAATATCAGTATGTTTGATTTTTTCTCTATTGATTGTAACTGTCAAACAAACTGGTTCCATCCTGCTAGGTCTGTTTGGGTAGAAAAGCTCTCCGAAGTGAGTCTCATTATGTGAATATTCAGTGCCGTATCGTTTATCTTGTTGAATGATCTGTCAAATTTTGTTTTACGGGTTTATTACCAAGAAAAAGATTAACGCAATGTTATAATGAAAAGAAAAAGAAATAACAGATCCGTTTACATTGGTTGCATTGAATTGCCGTGATTTCTCAGTAAAATCCAAACAGATAATTTCACATGTGAAATAAACCTGATTATGTCACTCCTGTTTATTCCTACAACAATGGATGATGTCAAGACGTTGTCGATGGCGTTGTATCAATACAATTGAGATTGTGCAGAAAAGAATATAATAGTTCCTTTCATTTTTGACTTTTTTTCCATTAAAAAGTCCAGGGTCAATGTAATAAAAAGAATAGCTCCTAGAATTAAAATATCGATAAATATTCAACTCGTGAACGAACAACACTGATAGCAAAGGCTTACACAATGATTGCATGAATAATCATGACGGTATGGAAGGAACAAATATATATATATTCATACATGTATATACTAGTAAATGTCATATCTCCCACGTCAATGCCTTTTTTTTGTCTTACCAAGATTAATAACAAATTTAATGCGTTTAAAGGGTTGCTGCAAATACAAAAGGGATGATCAAACTTACATATCAAACTGGCAACGATTTGACAAAAAACGGTAAAAAGGCAAACATTAAGTGTATAAAGACTACATAAAAACTGAAGACTGAGTAACAAAAGCCCTATAAAAAAATCAGAAATAAAAGCAGTTAATGGTTCACATGTGCCCGCTGTGGCTAATGCAGAACTTTTGGATATGAATGTCTAAAATCTTATCTAGTCTCAGATCAAAGGTAAAAGTCCTCCGGTAAAATGAGGTAAACAAATCTAGGAGAAACGCCTATAGGAAAAAAATAGTTTTTAAATTAAACAAAAATATCGTCGAGTTCTAGATAACTTCGTGGTCCCCAGCCCCTAAAAACCAAGTTATCACTTCTTCACCTGAAAAGATTATTACGGATTTGTGTTCTAGCTATATACTTTTATACTCAAGAAGATAAATAAAGGGAAATATTAAAATGATATTTTAAAAAGATATTCAGTTATGATTAGTTTTTTATTGTTTTATTTTATTTTTGTTTTTTTCATGGACATTAGAATCATATTCATAACAGCGTAGACAAGACCATGTCTAGACGCATTCAGGTTATCATTGACGTGGTTAAATTAGGTGAACGTTCGTCTGTTATGCCCATTTGTCATATCGTACTTGTTATAGACATTTAAGGGCATACGATACAGTTTTGATCCCGTATTTACATTTTTATAAAAATTTCCATATAGACTATTTTTCACCCGATTAAATCAAATATGTGATAAAAAATATACCTTCATGTGCTACTTTTTGTGTAAAATGAGGTCGAAATTTTGTATATTTGCTGAAAATTCGAATTTGTGGCCGTATTTTCTCTTTCGAAAGAAAGACATAACTTTTTTGTTTTAAAAGATAAACACAAATTGTTTTTTGTTAGATAATTTGTAATTTCTGTATTTCATAAGTATTCTAAAATTTATACCTTTTTTATTCAGAAATAACTCATATTTATCAAATGTTCATGAATGTAGAAAAAAAACATCATTTTTTGCTGTATATTTTTCAAATTAAAAAAAATTGCACTATTTACGTTTTCATGAAAATTGGCACACATAATCTTCTCGCATAATCAAACCAAATGGCATTTTAAAAAAGAGGGGTCCATGAACTCGTTTAAAAGTTAAATCAGTTTGAATGATAAAAATCAGTCGAAAACTGAATCTTTTCCCGATAAGTCATAGTTTGACGTCGCGAAAATAACAAAAGAACACATAGAACTATTTTACTTTACCATGTTTACGATAGATTGAGTGCACCTTTATTTTGTTATTGATTCTCAAAAACATTTTAAAAATTGAATAAATAGTTGTGGTAACGACATGTGTATACCAGTAAGCATAAGACTTATCTTACTGTAAGGAGTGATAACCACTAAAGGAAGGTTAGAATTGATTTTTGGGGTTATGGTCCCAAATGTTTAGGAATTAGGGACCAAAAAGGGGGCCCAAATCAGCATTTTGTAGTTTCCAGACAGTAACTTGTGTTAAATTGTATGAATCTCTCTGGAATTATACCACAAGTTTCTATACTACAAAGGGATGGTTAGGATTGACTTTGGGTGGTTATGGATCAAACCATTTAGGAATTAGAGGCAAAAAAAGAGGAAAAAAAGGACAATTGAGACAATTTAAAAGCAGTGTAAGGGAGCTAATCCAAATCAATTTAAAGAACAATGTTTTAATCCTCCCTTACACTGCTTGTAAATTATGTATTAAGAAATGATGATTGTCTTGAGGTGATTAGCTGTCAATTTATTTTTAGCAGTTACTATTAATTAATTATAGTTTTAGCCACGACTATGTATGTCAGTTAATATTTCAAAACTTTATGATGTATTCATATGGGTACCATAATTATGGTTGCAAACTCCATAATAAATTTGAATTGATATACTGACCATGACTTGAAGGAAAGGGTTAATTATTTTTTGGGGGGATAAGATTAGAGGGGGACAATTTATCCCATTTTTGATTTCAGAAATTATAAGAAAATTTCTTCAAATATTTTTTTATTTTTTTTTTTTTGGGAGGGGGGTAATATTCATCAGCATAGTGTATTGCACAAAAGCAAAATAGATAATATAAATTCAAATCATATAACCAATTTAAAGTCCTTTGACTACAGTTATTCTGAGTCAGAAACCTATTATGTGTCAAAACTTTAATTACAATCCAAATTCAGACCTGTATATTGTGTCCATTTTGGCTCCAACTTTTCAGGGTTGGACATCTGCTGTCGTATCTAGCTGCGCTCAGTGAAGCAATGTATCATTAGTATAAATGTTTATCAACGGTGCTTTACACATTCATGTTTACATATGTACATTTATAAACCTGAATGAGAAAAGAATGTTAATAGCTTTTGTCAATCAAATCAACTTCGGGTCAAACAGAAGTCAATAATAAGTTCGTGTCAGTTTGGGTTTTTTTAACAACGATTTGAATACAAAAAAATGTTCTTTATTTAACGGATAAAGGAGATAAATCGAACACACATTAAATGTAATTAAACGAAACTCAACGTAAGGTTGCGTAACATTCAACAACACAAAATAAATTAGAACACTATTGTTTACCCACAACAATGAAAGGTTGCGAAAATAATTATTTATCAAATAGTTTCCTGTTGTCTTTAAACACACTGCAATATCGATTGAAATTTGTTACTGATCAAAATCACTGCTCCTTAATGATACTGTATTTGTGCTAGGGGCGGCAACTCTGAAAAGCAGATATCCATTTTGAAACTATCGAGATATCCTTGCATATGACTGTCAGTACTTGTTCTATTTCTCATAAAAATGCAATATTTTGTTCATATGTAAACGATAACAAAAATATGACTAATGCATTCCAAACAAACACAAATCGTCGGCATTTTTTTTAATTATGAAAGGTTTGATGATATAATAATATGCAGATTATGATCGCTGACACTACAATTTCGCACATGATTCTTATTCAATTTATGAAGAGTGATTGGCAATGAGCCAATGAGAGGACATGCGACAACTTTTCAACAAAGGGAAACCAATGAGAGATTGCGAGACAAGTTTTCAACAGAAGGGAACCAATGAGAGGACATGAGACAACTTTTTAAAAGAGGGGAACCAATGAGAGGACATGAGACAATTTTTCAAAGAGGGGAACCAATGAGACGAAATGAAACAACTTTTCAACATGGGGGAACGGCTGGGATTTAAGCATATAATTATACGTCAGCATACGTCCCACAACAATAATTAAAAGGCACAAGTCGAAATGGCAAAAAGAGATTCGATTAATTAAATAAAAACAACGGCTTGATTTATAATAGAACACTATTGATACAGGGAAATTCACACCTAACAAACAGAAATTAACAAGTACTGCAATATAGGCATTCCGAATAAGGCTGGGTTAAACATGTCTGTGAGCGCTACAAAATCCCCAAACTTTTCAACAGCCTGTGTGACAGAATAACTTCAGAACAAACTATAAAATCAGTGAAAAATGAATTGTATGCTCAAATCGGGAGGAATTGTGCTTAGTTTTCATACTATGAAGACATAATCTTTCAGTAAGTTTAATTGAGGTATGGAGCTGGCATATCAGTAACTGCTAGTAGTCCTTTGTCAATTTGCTTAGGTTCTTTTGATACCTATTTTTTTTTTCTTCTTTATTATACATTGCCTAGAGAACAAAGGGAGAGTTGATATCTCAAAAAACATGTTTAACCCCGTTGCAATGTTTGTGGCTGTCCCAAGTCATGTGCCTCTGACCTTTGTTAGTCTTGTATATTTTTTCAATTTTAGTTCAATTTTATGTTTTGGAGTTTAGTATGTGCCATTTTCACTACCCTAGTACACATTTTTATTTAGGAGCCAGCTGAGGCGGTCTCCGTTTGTGGGATATTCTTGCTGCGTTGAAGACCCATTGGTTGCCTGATGCTGTGTTCTTCTCTTTGGTCGGGTTTTAACCCTTTTAAAAGTTTGACTTATTCCCCAGTGATATTCTCAATTTTATCTTTGTATTTCGAACAACTAAATTTTTTTTGTAAATAGTAAATTTGTTATATTATGATCGATCTATAATTACCTATATTAAAGTGTTGTTTAAATTTAGTGTAATGATTAACATGGCAAGATATTATAAATAAACACACCTTTCAATGATTTAAACAATGAAATATTTAAAAACAAACAAAACAGTATACTAGATAAATCCTTTATTTTAACATTTTATTCATATTTTCAAGAATCGACGAAACGAATTTCAGTTCATTAGAATTATTTTTGCTATCTGTTTATTTATTTTTTGTGTAAATGGATTTCACATCACTGGTTCATGAGTAAATAATTAGGCCTCAATACTTGGCAGACTTTTTATTAGGTAAGTTTTTTTTTTGTTTTTTGTTTTTTTATTGTTTAACAAATTATATTTCGCGTTATTTTACAAAAATAATGAACAAGTACTAAGTGATATTGAAGCTTGCAAATGTACAGTAAGTATAATTGACAGCAGTTCGTTCCTTTCTACCAATGGGCTGTTGGACTAATGGGCTGTAGGAATGATGGCGTGTAACCGGAGTAATGGGCTGTCGGAATAATGGTTGTCGGACTAACGGGATGTCACCATCTTGTTTTCGAAAGTTTTACTTAAATTGGTTGAGAAAAACCGTTGGAAATATTTTAAATTAGGGAGCTACCATTTGATTTTTATGGGGGGGCTAGGATGAAAAATTTTGTCCTGCATTTTTTTTAGCTGTAATCTCTGTCCTGCCTTTTTATTTTTCACTCTGTTCGGTCCTGCCTTTTTTTTTTTTAGTTTATCCAGACTTTTTTTTTACCTAAATTGTCGTCCTGACTTTTTTTTTTTGCAAGTGTCTCATCCTGCCTTTTTTTTTACTCAAAACTCCTGTCCTGCCTATTTTTTTCAAATTTCATCCTAGCCCACCCCCCCCCCCCCCCCCCCCCCCATAAAAATCAAATGGTAGCTCCCTTAACTCGAGTGATAATATTTTTTCCTCAATAATGCTGCTATTTATAAACCCTTACCCTGCGAGGGACGTAATGGCGATCCATACATTTGGAGGTCAACGTTATGCACATGATTAACATCTTTGAGGCGAATTCCTGACCACACATCCCCGCATCCTGACCCCAACCACCCCACCCCGTGATCCCCTATCTTAGATTTAAAGGAATCATCAGGGTATAGCTCATTTGCATATAATTTGCATATTTTTGAATAAATAAATCAGCATGGTAAGACACTTGCACTTCAAATAGACACCACTCGGTACAATAAACAGTAACTTAACTTAACTTTTAAACTTTTTTTTTTTGTTTTTTTTCCATAGCTGCAAAAGATGCGTTGAATGTTAATGATAGCTTTATTATACTTTTTTATATATATAAATCAAAATGGTTAATACGGCAATAATTATTTATAATTTTGTAAGGAAAAAAAATTGTCTCAGATAAGAGCTTAAAACATATAAATGTACCAAAGTTTTTAAAAGACTAACAAAGACCAGAGGCTCCTGAATTAGGACAGTCGCATAAATTCGACGGGGTTGAAAATGTTTTGTGAGATATCAACCCTCACCCTGTACCTCTAGACAATGTTACTTTATTTAATCGATTATTATACCACTGCTGGTGGAAGATTCCTTCTCAATGGTACAACCAGATAAGTAGTCATCAAATCTGTGTTAACATCAATAATATGGTCAAAATTATAAATTAACTGTTAACGAATGTTTTAATTTTCTCAAAATGCCAAGGATTTTCTACCCCAAAGAATATATCAACTTATCCCTATTTGGAAAAAAAATAGTATTTTAGGTTTTTAATGCTATTCAGATTCGTACTTTATTCGTTTTGTTTTGTTTTGTTTTTTATTTGAGCATCTCTAGCGAGTTAAACGCCCGTCTAGCGTACAAGTTTTAAGCCTGGTACATGTATCTATGATTAGTTTATTTAGTTACAATCACTTGGTCGAAGACTCTGCTGGTGGAAGTTTCCTTCAAGAGAGTAACATACAAGGGGCTAGTAGTCATCCAATCTGAATTGGTATGAATTATCTTTGAAAGTTTCAAGCTTGGTACATGTATCTACGTATTTGATGAGGTTATTTTGCAACAGTAGAATCATATAATCAGGGAAAAGTTTTTGTATGAGGTATTACTTATGTCATCGCATGTTGTGGTTATAATGCACGGAGTTAAATATCAAGGATTAAATGAGATACATTTGACTCATTTACATTCATTCTGCCTAAATATAAAGAACAAGAATGTGTCCATAGTATACGGATGCCCCACTTGTACTATCAATTTCCATGTTTAGTGGACCGTAAAATTGAAGCATTAAAATTTGGCTTTAAAATTAGAAAGATCATATCATTGAAAACATGTTGCTTGGTTCAAACTTTATTAAAAACTACCTTGACCAAAAATTTTAGAAGAGCTTTTCTGGGTTTATCTTTATTAAGAAAGCTCAAAGCCAAATATTTGAAAACATTAAATAGTAAGTGATTAATGTATGATATTACTTTTTTTCAGATAACTTGACACAGCAATAATGTACTTGCGATTAAATAAGGTCTGGTTTTTAAAGTTAACTATAATATTCATGTTTTACACATATGTATTATACATTTCTCTCCCCGAGATTCTTGCAAACATTCAAACACGGTACACAGATAATTATAAATCGTATCCGAAGAAAGTTTACCAATCGAAGAGCACAAAGAGATGCTTAACTAAAATGTCGAATGATACGTGTAAAACATGCTTGAATGGCTGGAGTGGAAATGATTGTGGGATACCGCTGCATCCAAATCACGTGACCATAACTGAAAGAGACGAGCCTTGTTATATAGTACAGGCTACAATAGTAAACCATGAGATAGACATGTTAAAATTAAAGATAGAAAACTCCCTTCCTTACACGGATGAGTTTATTGTCATTGAAGGAGATAAGACATTTGCGTTAGAACCCAAAACATTTTATTTAAAAGACCACAAGAAGGAGTTATCGTCCTTGGTTAAATTACGTCAACATCATGTTCACATAAAGACCAGAGATAAATTTTCTTGGGATGTTCAAAACGAAATGCGCTTAAGTAATACTACATTACATAATTTATACAAGGACATACCATTAAACTCGCTTGTTATTTTTACTGATCTAGATGAGATTGTCCGTCCAGAAGTTCTTCATTTTCTTAAGTATTACAACTGCTCCCCATATCCGACTGGAGTCAAATGGGATACATTTCTGTTCGGATTCTTTTTCTTTGATTCTGTTGTAAATCGTCAATCTTCTTTTGGAACTATATTCAAATCACCACTTGATATTCGTCATCAGCCAAAAACATGGACTATTCCCAAAGGAGGATGGCATTGCCGGTGGTGTTTTACAATAGAAGATATCCAGATGAAATTAAAATCTTCGCCTTATGTTGATTTACCACGCATTGCAGATAACCCAGAAAAGATGAAATCCAATGTTATCTATGAACATATCATTAATGGAAAATGGTTTCTTGGGAAAAAACTTATTCCAAGGATTGAGCCTAAAGACTTTCCCATAAATACACCGATTTATATGAGATCGTACGACTGGTGGATAAACCATCCCCCAAATAAGACGGCTTGATATAAAATTAAATCTACTTCGTTTATCTTATATATTACTAGAAGATGTCCCCGAAATCGCGGTACAATTAGGCAAGTGTTGAAACAGTGTTTTTAAATTTCGCTAGCAGTAAGTCGACTGTGCATGCGCGCAAGCTTATAACACACGGGTCGATACTGGTCGTTTGGATATTTTCTAAAAAATAATAATGGCGTTTTCTGTGTTTCAAAGACAAAATTAAGAAGTACAAAACACTACATTTATACGTCATGTCACAAATATTTCTGATTTTGTATGGTTTCAGAGGAGTTGCGGCTCAATGAAATCGGTATTTTCCTTAAGTAGTATAAATTTTTTATCTTTCTGGTGAATTTATATTGAATATATTAGTTTTATATAGGTGGTTCGAAATGCGTGAAATATGGATGAAGCATTTTAAAAGAAGGACGAAATACAAAATGTATACCAGAGGGACATTCAAGGATCGCAAATAAACTGACAACGTCATGACAAAAAAGGACCAAAACGCAATCAAATGTTCACAAAACACAACATACAAAACTAAATAAAAAAACCGGGTGTTATCTCATATGCTCCGGAAGGGTACTTTTTCTATTTAAATTGACTGTATCATGCATATGTGGGGCCTGTTATTGAGTTATACATGTATTTAAGTGTTATACATGTATTTAAGTGTAAAAATGTACATAACTTAGTATCTCTGGTGTGAATATATTCATGTCGGATCTAAAATGTGAGCTACAAAACTATTTTTGATATAGTTAAAAACATTAAAAAAATAAAGGCAAACGTCAGACAATCAGCTTATATAAAATCGGTCACATATTCCTAGATGGCCGCACCACCTATCACACAATTCCACAGTCACTATCGGGCATAATGTCAGATGGACCTAGGGAGATATGAGTACTCATTGCAAAATTACTGTTGAGTGACAGGAAAGTATGTTTAACCCTAAAAAGGTATTAAAGATATAATAATTTACCATTAGTATAGATTAAACGTTATTCAACATTATGTAACTAAATGAATAACTGTAAATAGGTTTTCCAGACATACAAACTGGTATCTGCATCTACCATTCGATAAAAAGCTCTCTTCAACATAATGTTACTCACTGAAAAAAAACAAAAAAGAATTTACAAGAAAAGGAACCATAACTAAACAATTTGCTGAAATGTAAAAGAGGTGTATAAAATACTAAGGAGATAAATAAAATCAGTAGCCGGGGAAAACAAATAACAGTATTATACAGTATAGTCAAAATGAAAAAGGGTAATAAAAACAAACAAAGTTTAAAAATGCTACACAAGGCAAAGAAGCAATTAGCAACTCAAAACCTCGCCAAAACCCGAGTGATATCAGGTGCTCTGAAAGGATTTTAAAAGTATTGTCGCATTGCCCATGATCATGACAAGTATAAGAGATTTGCATTCGGTGACGGGATTTTGATTACAATGATTGGACATATTTGTGGTCAGATATACATTGACAGTCAATCAAATCATAACAACAGTTATCAAACTTCCGAAGGAATGACCTCAACTTTTCAATTGTTCGGTTTATTGTGCTCTACATAATTAATTTATAATACTTTAAACTATTAAAAAAATTCGCATTTATAGCGCATAAATGTAAACACATTTTATCAATTAAATTTCAGGTTTAATTATATGCACAATTTGGTATAAACATATTGACAATTATCAGGACCTGGAAACAAGCTGTTTTCTTATATTAATCCGTTTCCTAGCACCTTCGTTGATTTACCTAGATTTTTAAGGTAAATGATTAATAAATATATTGATGTTTTGTATTATTATTTACTCGTACAATAGCTGTAGCTCATATCTCAGTTGTTTGATGTTATGATCCTGTAATTACAGCTTAGTTTTAACTAGTAGCAGCTCATCTTGTATTGGTGATAATTTATTTAATCCGTTTTCAGTATTTCTCAATTAAGCAAACACCAAGCAACAATTTCTACCTTTCATTACAGTAAAATGGGCTATCGAACAGATTTTGGTAAAAATTTCCATACTGCTTTGGCTCGTTGGACTTAAACTGAAATTCCGAAAAATAATGCATTTATCTCTTTTATTGTCTGGAAATAATCCTGGTATCTTAGATGAGTTTATTTACTGACTAAATTCTTTCTAGATAGGTGAACATTTGAGTAGAAAGCATCCCCAAGTGTTTTCGTTAAACAGTATTATTTTTAAGAAGCTTGAAATAAGCAATGTAAAGATCTGAAAATTACGACGGGATCAACGCCATTTTGTAATAGCAGCTCTTCATAAAAGTAGTCAAATTTGTCGTTTTAACATCGTTTATAGCATATGCTTATGATTGGACAGTTTTTGTAACATTCTATTGAAAAAATATCAAAAAATTTCTCATTTTTGTCCTTGTGGTCACTGATATTTTTAGGTCTGACCTTTGACCTCAGTTTCACAAAAATGTGACCACTATGGATTTTTACGACCAAACTTTTATTATTGTACACGTTTTCCTCATTCCATCAATAGTAAAATTAAGAAAGGAAATGAGGAATGTGCCAAAAAGACAACAACCCGACCAAAGAGCAGACAACAGTCGCAGGCCACCAATGGGACGTCAATTCAGCGAGAAACATCCGCACCCGGAGGCGTGCTTCAGCTGGCCCCCAAATAAAAATGTATACCAGTTCAGTGACAATGGACGTCATAGTAAACTCCGAAATATACCCAAGAAACTAAAAATTAAAAATCATACAAGACTTACAAAGGCCAGAGGTTCCTAACATGGGACAGGCGCAAAAATGCGGCGGGGTTTAATATGTTATTTTATATCTCAACCCTCCCCATATACCTCTAGCCAATGTAGAAAATAACAAACACACAACAGTTCGCACAGGAAAACTAAGTTCAAAAGAAGTCCGAGTCCGATGTCAGAATAGGTAACAAAAAAAACTTAACAAAATGACAATGATACATAAATTAACAAAGGACTACTAGCAGTTACTAACATGGCAGCTCCAGACCTCAATTAAACTGATTGAAAGATTATGTCTTCATCATATGAATATCAAGTGCAATCCTTCTCGTTAGGGGTTTAGTATTATACCATAATAAAATATATGAGAACATAACCCATGTCATGCCAACAACTGGTTTTAGAATAAATGTGTTTATTTCCGATGCAAAGACTCTATAAGTGAATCCACAATATGCAATCTTAATGACTTGACAACAGTATCGTAAGTATATCTCTTCTTAATGAGTAAAGGTTTTGTTAGATTTTAAGGTGAAAGTCGACATATTTGTGCTTTGTAAAGAACATTACCATAAAAATTAGATGTGAAATATTTGCACGTATAAGATGTCTACATATTGAATTATATTTACAAATGATGACCTTGTACCAATGATAAAATGAAGCAATTGTTTTGACTAGTTTGTGATATCGATAACCCTGGTGTGTGTCATCTGCAGAAGATTGGTGTATCGTCATCTTCTGAAATTTCTGTCACTGACGCATTCCGGGGACGGACATTAATCTGGTCACCCATACGGTCTTTATTTCATCAATGAGTTCCCACTTTCTGCTTGCTCCAGATGTGTTGTGTTCATCTTCCATTTATATCAAATCATTTTGCAGATAAGGAAAGTTTAGTATCATCTTTTCACTTAAAATGAATCCAATTTTTCAGTTGGTCTATTATTTCTATACTTATAAGCATTGATTACTATTACAAAAAAACAACATTTCTGCTTTTTCTGTCATATGTGTGTATAATTAATGGTTTGACAACAAGTCTATCTTTCCCCTGCATATCATTGTCATTAGATGTTGTAATATAATTATGAGATGATAATGTTGATGTACATGTTGTTTGAAAAGGAGTGGTAGATAGTTGTGTTTGAAGTATATTATTCGTTCCATACTAAGCTGGTAAATTCCTTCTATTATTTGTACTAACAGGTCTCGGTTCCTGCTCATTTCAGGGTAGATCAAACCTTCTAATGAATGATCCTGTATATGATGATCAAGTAATTGTCTGGAACATGAAAGGTGAAGTTTTAGCATTGGTAGCTGCAAGATCTATAAAAATACGAATATTTCAAAGTAAACAACAGATTTTAATGCAAAGTAAAATAATCATGTATGAATTTTACACAACAATGAAAGACGGCAATATTGGTAGAATAACATGCATCTTTTTACACTCTCATTTTCTATCACAAAGATTGAATATTTAAAATATATAGATATATAGATATACTATTCCTGGGTCAAAGTAGCTACACAGAATGTCTGAGCGGTTATAATCGTCATCTTCAAATGAATAATTGAATTGAATTTATTGAATTAGTAACATCATTGTGTTTAGATTTAATTATTGAACAAAAGCGATAAATTGCTACCGATTCGATATTTTTGTTAACGAGAAAAAACACTTGTAGATTAAAGTTAATTCAAGATTGAAGTTCGAGACAAATGCAGTGTATATGTTACAGGGAATTTGTGAAATCAGAGATTTTGTAAAATCACTGAAATTTCAGGGAATTTGTACAATCACTGAACTGATTAGTGATTTTATAAATCTAGTCTAGACCAATGGCTCAGGCACAAATGTCTTGAAATCAAGAGCAAACATACACACAAAAGTTACTTCAAATAATTGAGGTAAAATTATAGTGCAACATATGGAACCAGGGAAAATATGATAAACATTTTGGAATATTTTGTCAATGAGCTACAGACAGAAGACAAAACAAACTCTTATCACTACCCTGTTTGAAAGAAAGTTACTGTTTATTTAGTTTTTCTGTATAATTACTGTAGAAAATAAAACAAATTATGTAAAATTTTTAAAATCAAATATAAAAACGGAACATATAGGTAAATAATACATGCTGCATATCAGAGCAAGAGCATCTTATTGCTGCATGAAAAGGAGTAGGTCCGGTAAGGCCCCAAAATATAGCAGTTTTGCAAAATTTTTAAAACGTAAACTTTTAGTTACGGTAACCTATTGGAAAGTAGAATGCTTCTTCTGCTTAAATATGGGTTGTTTTCTACAATAAAATGCACATATATCGGGTACTTAGTAGCATCATTAAGTCATGCTTAATTACTGAAATTTTCACAATTCAAGCATTTTTGTTAAATTTTTGACGGTTTCCGTCTTAAATGAAAGTGGCCGTATTTGTGTTCATTCATCATATTAAAATGTAAGTTGTATTTGATGATATTACATAACGTCATATATGAAGGTTGAGGATGAACACGGATGCGGCCACTTTGGTTTTTGACAAAAAAGCATCTGAAAAGTTCCATTTTTTGGCATATTTGATAGATTGTTTATATTTGAGCTTGAATTGGAGCATTATTAATGACTCAATCAGTTAAAATCTTTCACATAAACTAATTTAATCAAATGAAATAGACACTTAAGTGTTTAAAAAGTGTCCAAAATCTTTCGTCAGATGAACCTTAAATTTGAGGCCAAAATCAGCCCTTTCCGGACCTACTCCTTTATATATAAAAAGCAAATAAAACTTAGTGTTGTATGCTATGTTATAATTTATTGTAATCAGGGATTTTACAAAATCCCTAGCTCTATTTTCAGTGAATTTGTAAAATCCCTAACAATTTCAGGGACTTTACAACACCACTGAAACCGTTAGTGATTTTACACAATCACTGATTAGTCCAGTGATTTTACAAATAAAATTCCCTGATTTTACAAATTCCCTGTAACATAGGTTATATATACTGACTAATCAACGATGAACAATAAAATACTACGCATTTTACAGCTAGTGCATAGTTTCAAAGTGTAAGCAAAGTTTGCAAACGTACGTGTGCTCGCTTAATCGTTTGTGTTACAGAAAGTAATGTACTCTTATATTTCATTT
Source organism: Mytilus edulis (assembly GCF_963676685.1). NCBI lineage: Eukaryota > Metazoa > Mollusca > Bivalvia > Mytilida > Mytilidae > Mytilus > Mytilus edulis. Next base: position 31,370,861 of record NC_092350.1, read on the forward strand.
ATTTGACTTATTTGCATGTTGTATTATGCAATGTGTCTATTGTAAATATTGCTTTATCTGCATATCATGTCAAAACAATATCATGTCTTGACAAATGAACTCAGGAATAAAACTGACAGTTTAATAAATTAGTTTTGTAAAATTCTCGAACAATAATGTCGTTGTACAATGAAGCATTTGTCAAAGACTAAACTTTTGTTTTTATTGAGTGTTGGTAAATATATACATTTGTTATGCAGACAACATCAACAGGTTGATATTACAATGAACCTATATCTGGAGATTAATTCATACAATTAGAACACGGGCTATGTACTGATAAAGTTAAAACTGTCAGTATCAAATTACTACAAGAGTGAAAATGGCGTCAAGTGATAAAAGTTGTTTATATTTCATAAAAACCAATCTGTTGGTGATTTTAACACTTATTGGAGTAGTTATTGGATTCGCTATTGGAATTTCTGTCCGTGAACTTCACCCTTCTGCAGATGCTCTCATGTGGATCGGTAAGTTTCTCTCTATATATCATAAAATTTAATATGAATATAATTTTTCTGCATAATAAAATGGCTGTACCAAGTTAGGAATATGATTCGTTTGATGTGTTTGAGCTTTAGATTTTGCTTTTTGAGTAGGGATTTTACGTTTTGAATTATCATCAGAATTCAGTATTTTTGTGATTTTACTTTTTTGTACATATACGTTAAAATTTCTAGACATGAAAATATTACTACAATGTGTTATTGAAATAAGTTTCTTTTTCGCTATAAATGCAAAATTGCCATATGAATTTATGTGTGGTAATTTAGTCTTAACGCCAATTTCTAAAATACATATATATTTACAGGGATTTATTACAAAACTAATACAAAGTGTCTATTGTTCCACAGGTATCCTTGGTGAGCTCTACCTTAATGTCATTAAAATGATGATTGTTCCACTGGTTGCATCTTCTATAATATCAGGTACTTTTATTCATATAAAGTCATAAAGTCCTGCCGATATACGTATTATACAAGTGACTTTACTCACACATTTCTCAAAATGATTCTCTAAGTCTTTTTTGATTCAGTCTTGTATTATATTTTTTCAAAATCATATAAATCTTAAAGAATAAAAAACAATTCTTCTAAATCAAGCAATTCGCTGACTATGCGGTATGGGCTTTGCTCATTGTTGAAGGCCGTACAATGACCTATAGTTGTTAGTTTCTGTGCCATTCGATCTCTTGTGGAGAGTTGTCTCGTTTGCAATCAAACCACATGTTCTTAATTATAATTTAGAAGTTAATATTTAAAGAAAATTGAAGTTCTTCAAAAATCCGTCTTAAAATGAAACGATTCCTTTCAACGCAACATAGGTGAGTGTTGTTGGTTTTTTTTTTGCGGAAATAGCCTTCGCTTAAAGCTTTGATATTTGCCCTATGACATAGCTACATGTATATGCAAATAGGGATCATTTTATGCAAATAGGGATCATTTTGCTGTCCTATGTTTAGAAAACATATTCTTTTTTTAATATATTCACTATTGTTGTATCAGGAAGAAAATATTTTGTCAAAATTAAAGAAGGAAAAAGAAAAAGAAAAAATTGCGGTTTTTTTTTTTTTCTATTCAAACTATTTTTTTTTTAAGTCATGGAAGTCAACTGACATTAATCTTAAATCAGAGGCAAAATTGCAATCAGTAACCTTCAATGGGAACGACCTAGTTTTTAATGAATTATGAATGATGCTACTGCTCTTTGTTTAAAAAATAGTTATTCATCATGGTTCACAAGGTGATGCGTTTTAGACTGTTTATAAATTCTAACTCCGTTGGATGTGTACTGATTGAAATTTTTGTTTGGGTTTACATGATTTATATAAAGTAATTGTTTATTCATTTATTAATAAGCTTTGAATTAGCTTTCAGTGACTGCGAGTACTTTTATATCAGTGCTTTGTGTGCATGGTTTTTCTGCTTGTTGTTTTTGTGCCTCTTATATACCGATCTTTTGAAATAAGCCAATTATTACTGATTTTTACAGTTTGTTCTTATGTTGCGCTGTGAAAACCACTATTTTTGGGAGGAGAGGTTGTGTGCTTTGATACAAGTTAAAGATCGCCACCTTATGTATGTGCCTGTCTCAAGTCCGCAGCCTGTTACTATAGCTCTTTGGTTGTCGTTAGTTATTATCTGTCATACATGGGTCGTTTTGTGAATTGTTTTTGTTATAAATTTGGCCGTTAATTTTCTCATTTGATTTGTTTTCTACTTTTTATGTTGGGGTCTTTTATATCCCACTACATATATAGTATATATACGGTCTGCGTTTTTCTCATTTTTTTAAAGACCGTACGGTTGCCTATAATTGCTAATACCACTTCATTTATACTTTGGTGGATCATAATCTTAATCCGGAATGCTCGAAACCGAATATTTGAAAGGCAATTATTATTAAAAACCCAATAGTTGCATGAAGTGCTATACAATCAAAAAGGAGCAAAAACCAGAAAAAGTTATCTTAGCTTGTCATCTTATTAAAAAGGCAAATTCTTACAAAAAAATATGTCAGTTAATACCAGACAACTATATGTATATGTTACCTTATATGTAAATTTGGTGTTACCATATATGTATATGTACATGTAGATGTTTCACCTTTCGATGTGCCAAATTTCTATCAATGATTGATGGGTGAGATACAGAAAGTCACCTACATCTACTTTAGAACCAAACTAAAATAAATAAGGACTTTTGGTTTTGTGCTTTGCCCATTGTGAAAGACCGTAGGTTGGCCTGTAGTTTCTGTGTCATTTCGTGTCTTGTGGAGAGTTGTCTCATTGGCAATCTTATCACATCTTCTTTTTTATGTATATAATATAAATGTTCTGCCCTAAATTTACACCTAAAAAGCAGGAATGCCACATGTATTTATATCCTTAAGCTTTTTCATGTTTTTTTAGAATTCTGTTCCGTCAATTAAGTAGTGTCTATATTTATTCTCTTTTAATGTAGAACTGCTGTATTCGAATAGTTTTACGACAGGACAAACAATATAGTTCATATGATATATCTTCGAAATGAATATGATTCGGTGCATTACGTTTGTGCGCATTACCATTACATGTGCGCGCAAAAATCATTACGTTTGCGCTCAGCTTTTTATTACATTTGCGCGCATTATATTTGGCAGGTAAACTCAGGTAAAATACAGGCAACAATACTAATTCATTTATTAATTTGAGCAATTATTTACAAGTATCGGTACGCCTTCCGTCAGTGTAAGTCTGCTAAGGCACATATTTTGAAAGAATTCAATCAGTAATATTTTAGGGAAAACACGGTTAATAATAATTATTTATTCATTTAATTGTTCAATCGTTTACAAGTATCAGTATCCATTCCGTCAGTCTAAGTCTCATAAGGCAGGGAAAAAAGGAGATCGATAAAGCCGCATATTTTTTTTTATTCAATAAGTCAAAGGTGTAAGCAAAATTTTAAGAAATCTGTGACATAGCCCATTTATTATAGCTTGACCTTAAGCTATAATGGGGTTTAAAATTGGTTTTAGAATTCAATATGAACAATATATAATTTGAATTAACAAAGTATTTTCAAAACTAATAATTGATAGTCATATAAAAAGAAGATGTGGTATGATTGCCAATGAGACAACTGTCCACAAGAGACCAAAATGACAAAGACATTAACAACTATAGGTCGTTGTACGGCCTTCAACAATGAGCAAAGCCCATACCGCATAGTCAGCTATAAAAGGCCCCGATATGACCAAGTAAAATAATTCAAACGAGAAAACTAACAGCCTTATTTATATAAGAGAATGAACGAAAAACAAATATGTCACAGAAACGACAACCACTGAATTACAGGCTTCTGACTTAAGACAGGCACATACATAAATAATGTGGCAGGTTTGTGGCGGGGTTAATAATACTCTATTATGAAAATACCAAAAAAATATAGACATTTATAATTTAATATATTTTTATGTATATTTTTACCTGAGATTACCTGTAAAATGAATGCGCGCAAATATAATCAAAAGCTGCGCGCAAACGTAAAACATTGTAATCCCCAAATGCGCGCAAACGTAAAACATTTTAATCCCCAAATGCGCGCAAACGTAGTGCGCCCATATGATTTAGCCGATTGAAAATATAATATATATGATTAATGTCTCTTCGCCATAAACTTTTAGCCGCAAATCAAACGGAAGTCCCACTATGTCATAGGATTTTACTATCGGTAAGAAACAGCCCAAGGGGTGACCATATTTCTATACCCAGGCAACTCTTGCGGATGAAAGACGTCTAATAATAAAACAAATATCGTAGATATTTATCAAATGCTTTGCATGTACATGTATACATAAACTAGACACATTTTGTCTAGACAGTGACTTGTTTTTTTCTATTGCAACGATAGTTTCATTAATCTAATCATTTTTATTGTTAGTACGTATAATATTTCACCTTATGACTCTTATATACTTATCTGGACGTAAGACAATAATTTGATGTAAGACAACGACCTACTTTTTCACTTCAACACTTCCTTGTGTTATAATGTGCATGACGTTGAATAATCTACTTCTATTAGTTTTATCATAATCTATACAAGCACTTTATAATTTTATAAAATTGCCCGTTGCAATGGGTCAATATGTACAAAAGTTTGCTATATGTACAGTTTTAAAACTTTTTGAACTTTCGAAGGACATGTTCAATTGGAGAATTAATTGAAATTTCTGTCAATTGATGGAGTAGTTAATCGCTTGTTCAACGGTTAACCATGCAAATCTGTTACCGGATGGGGTTGTCGCTTTTTCAAACTTCACGTTTTTGTCTCTGATGGAGTTATTGCCTGTTCCATCCGTACCGTGACATCCAAAATCTAACGCATTCGTTGCTTTTTCCACCTGTACTCCTCCGCCATCATCTGTTAAAGTTTTTGTTCGCTTATCCCATAAGCTTCCGACACCTGATGGTGATGGGGTTTTCGCTCATTTAAACTGTACGCTCTGTCATCTGATGGAGCTACTGTTACGATTAAACCTACAATACACATGTTTAAAAAGAAAAGATGGCATATCGCAAGCCTCGATCAAAACCATCAAACGCTAGAGAGCAATATGATCCATAAAAAAACTATGTTTTGCTAATACATTTGTACATGTAAAGCCATCATCTGAATTTTTCGGTATAATCCTCATTTCTGAGTAATACACATAAACACACAATTGTTTGCTGCTATCGTAAATGCAGTAGCTAAATGATGAGTGTATTTACAACCACTGGGTCGATGCCACTGCTGGTGGAGATCTATTTCCCCAGGTCATCACCAGTTCAGTAGTCAGCACTTCTGTGTTGACTTGACTTATCATTGTATTGATATGTTCATAATTCATGTAATTATAAATTAACTGTTAACAACATTTTGAATCTTTGAAATACTTTAAGGCTTTTCTACTTCAGGAATGAATTACCTTTAGTTAGCTGTATTTGGCAAAACTTTTAGGAAATTTTTGGTCTTCAGTGCTCTTCAACTTCGTACTTAGGCCTTTTTAACCTGTTTTGATTCGAGCGTCACTGATGACCCTTTAGTAGACGAAACGCGCGTCTGGCATAAATATGAAATGTCAATCCTGGTATCTGTGATGAGTTTATAAACTACACTTTATGAGATCACTATTTTAGACTTGTTTCTACATCATAGAGTATGTTTCAATTTATTCATAGTTATTGGTAGGTCTTTTAATTCTATGAATATGTGTTTCAATTCGTGAAATAGTTAGGATCAAAATTCAATAAAGATAATGTTCTCGAGGGACAAGAATAGTGATGTTGAAAATTAATTGGTGAAAAAAACTTATTTATTATCTACCGCCGCACTATGATCATGTGACTTTCGCAGAATCAGTTTGAAGGTATATATAATGGCAAAAAGTCATCGAAAGGGCCATGTTATAATGTTTTTATTATGTGCATACGGCAAATTATATATGTTCTATCAGTTATATGTAAGTCGTTATACACCAGTATATGTTTGTAGGTACAGCCTCACTAGACCCAAGGTTTAACGGCAAAATAAGTTTGGTAGGAATATCGTTTATTTTAATAACAAACTTCTTTGGAACAGTACTTGGAACCGTGCTATGTGTAGTTATAAATCCAGGTCAGTTTCTTTATACTTTCTTTTAAACTATGTATTTGTTCATTCATATTTATAGTTATTAACATGCAAAATATGCTCTAATGACCGTTAAAGGAAAAAAAATCAAGAATCAAGAAGTTTGGCGAGCGTTTTTTTTTAACGGCAGGAAAAGTTTGCGTATTATTTCTGAAAAATTTCCGAACTTATCTAGATTTGTAAATCGATATTTTAGTATTGATCATTTTAAAGAAAAATCCACTCCATATTGATTATTCAAATTACTCATATACAATACATTCAAGCTAATGCATATTAGCGTGTCATTGTAGGTGGCAGATCATCACAATTGAGACCAGTTTCTGCAGCAAAAACCAACATACAAACACAGGATGTTTTCGCCGATTTATTAAGGTATTATATACTAACACCAGCACCATGGTACATTCGATGAGTCATTAAGGGTATATGATACAGTAAGTTCCATCGTTGATTTTTTTCTAGAAATTTGGATAAACGGTCAATTTTAATGAGTACTTTTGTAATATGAATTGAAATATACCTTTTTGACTTACTCAGTTTTGAAATAGTTTGGTTTGTAATTTTCATATTTGAAGAGAAAATTCTGAAGAATCATAATAAAGGACTTTTGGTGTAGCTATACTTTTGACCTTATCGCCAAGATTTAAAAACACATCAGCGGGAAAATGAAAATGGCATCAGCTTTTCGACGCCAGTAATGTAAAAACTGTTCAAGTTCGTAACTAGTTCATTGAATTAAAACAAAATATACACATGTAAGAACAAATTAGATAACTACCAAATCTATTAAACTCGTCGTGTTTTTTAAAGAATGTGTAAATAAGATTCAAGATTCAAGGTTCAGTCTATTATCTCAGACAAACACAGGGATACCAGAGGATTATATAATTACTAGTACAAGATAAGATAAAACATAGTGAGACAGAACAGGCAAAACTAAAATACATAGTACGGAATTAAAAAAATTTGATTAATTGAAGTACTTCATAATTTTCTTTACGAAATTATATCATTAATTTTCTTTTGCACTTGTACGTTACATAAAGAAATCGAGAATAGATTTATTCGTGCTTGCATCAATCAAAAATTGATATGACTTTACATGTTACAGTTACCTAAACATGAAACTTATCACCTTTTTCCCTCATTACAAATTCTATTTTTTTTTTTTAAAGTAGTGTTCTTAAAAAAAATTAAGTTTAACAACAGAATTGTATTCCCCCTAGATGTATCTTTGCGAACCAATGGTGATAGTGCTGGTCTCTTTTTCGCTGTTTAGTTACCAATCATTATTTACAACTACTCATTGTTCCGTCAAAATTATGATTTTAATTATTGAATCCATGCACCCTCTGACTTGAATTTGGCATGATTATTTCCGTGAAAAAGAAGTCTAAGAAGAATATTTGACAGTTTGCTCTCTGCTTTGATAGTTCTGTCTCAGTAACGCGATCCATGAAACGAAAATCAAATAAGATAAGGTCATAACTGTTTCGTGCTGTGTTTCATTCTATGCTTCTAATGAGATAAAAGGGTCTCGTTATTTGGACCCTACTTTCCAATGGCTACATAATTAAAGGAAATGCATAAAAAAACATGTGCTCCTTCACAAAACTGATATGGTTTTTTTTCTCTATAACCTCAATAATTCTTGTGTCGACATCTTTGTTCCTATCATAATCATTGAAATAGTATGTGGAATAGAATGTTGCTTCGACTATCAATATTGAAATAGATAAAGCAATACACAATAAGTAGATTGAGTATATTAATGTGTGTTCGCTAATGAGACTACTATCCATCAGAATACAAAGCAACTATATATCACTTTACTGCTTTCAACAATAAGCAAGCAAGTCCCCGTATATTGACCAATTAACCAAATATTTATAATAAATTTTCCTTAATGAATAAATATACCAAACCAAGAACATATTTGACAGAAAATTCGAAATTCAAAATTGAACGAAGTGGTTTCTTGTCAAATCAATTAAATTAAAAGGCTTATTTATAATGAACTATTCCAATGTTATTTTCTTTTTTAGAAATATTTTACCAGGAAATTTGGTCGCTGCTACTTTTCAAGTTGTAAGATTAATTTATATTTACACACCATGATAGTATCAAAATCTCATATAATGTTTCAAGCAACTTTTATTCAAACAACTAAAATAAATTACATATTAATTATATCTCGAGTAAACGTTGATTTCGTTTTAGATTTGACATTTTGCTTTGATTTGAATTTATGCTTTGAAACAGTTGAATGACAGCTGTAAGAGTAAACCGGGCAACTTTTGCAGATTTTTAGGCAATTTTTGAAACGGGAGATGGACATAATTTTGATTAGTGGAATGTCGCTTATCAATATATATTAGAGTCTTAATATATGGAAAATAAAAAAAAGGCATTGGAAATAGTAAGTGAACAATCGTACACGCAAGACTTAAATATTTTGTTTCTTCCATTTAGTTATATAAAAAAAAACACTTCAAATAAGTACTTTCTGTCATTTTTGGTGAGTAATTGTTGCTGGCCTCGGATTAAACCCCTTAAAGTGTATGATAATCAGGTATACATTAAGCATATTTTTTTAATGTTTGAACTTTTCAAAAAAATTGTAACTTCTCATTTTGCAGACAATGACGAAATACGAAATCGGAGAGCGTATTGTCAACACAACAATAAATGGGACTCACTCGCAGGATGTTATCTCTTTTATAAAGAACAAAAATCTCGGTACTTCAAATAGTGTCAACATGCTTGGTACGTAAAAAGAAACATATAACGTTAACAAGGTTTATTTGGAATGTTTGGATATAATACAAAATAAAACCAAATTGAACAATCAGAACATTCTTATAGCTGGAAATATAGAATGAAATTCAAAACAGTGTGGCTGTGGCCATTGATTGACACATTAAATTCATCCATTGACTGGGACAATTTACGTGAACTTTTGTCTGTAACGACCACTGTTCACGACGTACCTACGATAGACATTTAAACTGTGGGGTCACCAAGGTTTCTTAATGCCTTTAATTATAAAATAATTCGAAAAATTAATCAGAAATAACCTTTATGTTTTGATTTAAATAATTGATATAAATCAAAACATCGTGTTATTTCTGATTAATTTTTTCGAATTACTTTATTAAGGTGTTGAGAACCTTTGGTGACCCCATAGTTTAAGTGTCTTTAAAAAGTACACAGTAAGCAATGGTCGTTACATACAAACGTTCACCTAAATTGTCCCAGTCAATGGATGAATTTAATGTGTCAATCAATGGTCACAGCCACACTGTTTTGAATTTCATTCTACCAAATAGTATAACTATAGGATAAAAATTTCTTTATAAGAGAACTATCCAGTTTAATGTTATAAACTTGTGAACAAGTACTGTAACAATTTAGTACATAGCAACACTCTGTCGAAGACTTGAGAAATCCTCCTGGCACTTCTGCCTTAACATTTGTCACTTTGATTTATATTATTATATGTTATGAATCATCATCCTTTACAGTCATAAGACTTTCATCATTTGGTCTGTATCAGTATTCGTAGCAACTAAGTCCACTATTCTCTTGAAAATGTTTCTGTTTTTATCTTACACTAAAAAAATGCAGCCTTTATCTATAGGAATAATATGGACATAGGCACAATTGTAATCCGACAAGACAAAATCGGCTGAGTTTCCCCGAATGTTATAGGACGCACCTAACTGTCGGGGTGCTTTGCCTAACTATTCGGACCCATCCCGACAAATATCAATGATTAAACTGGCAACCCCATACATATCTTACTATACTTTACCTCTGTCGCAGGTTAGAGGTAGGATTGAGCGTTCAATCCTACCTCTAACCTGCGACAGAGGTAAAGTATAGTAAGTTTACATTAAAGTGCAATGTAACTTGTAACGACTATTTCTAGTACTTCCGAACTACTGTTGATTACTTTTGTTTCCTTTTTAGGTATACTGGTCATAAGTTCATTTTTCGGGATGGCAACAGCAGCTACCGGTAAAATTGGACGTCCATTTTTCAAGTTTTTCTATGCAGCGACTGAAATAGTACTTGTAATTCTAGAAAAGATATTATGGTTTGTTTTATATTATGGAAATAGGAGTACATTATGCGAAAAGCTGTTAAATTAAATAGGCTTTCATATTAATCGAGAATATTAAATACATCGTCTTAATCTAACATAGTACGTATAAAAATAAAGAGTTATGGTTGCAATGAGACAACTATTCAACAGAACTAGAATAAAAGGGTAACAAGCAACTATTATAGATCAATGTACGATCCTCAGTAACGAGTAAACCCCATCACCGTATAGTTGTCTTTGAACGGTCCAAACATGAAAAATTTGAAATAATTCGAATGAGAAAACAAACGATCGACCTAATTCATAAAAAATACATATGAGCCAACGACAACCACGTGCACTGTACTATAGACTCATAACTATGGACAGACACATACAAAATGTGTTGGGGATAAATATGTTTGTGAGCGCTCAATCCTACCTCTAATCTGAGACAGAGGTAAAATAGCACAAACAGCAAAATGTTGCGGCTGTATAATCGTAGGTGGTCGTCTTTGTTGTCGTCCGAAGACATTTGGTTTCCAGACATTAACATGAGTATACATTTGAAAGCGTATGGATCGCTATGTATTCAAATTCATATTTGTTTTCTTAAAGGTTTACGCCAATTGGGGTTGCCAGTTTAATCATGAGGGAAGTCGCGGGAGCAGATGATTTACAAGGAAACTTTATGAGACTTGGTATATTTATTGGTACCTTTATGTTGGGACAGGTTATAGCTCTGTTTATCGTTCTTCCAATTATATATGTTGTCATCGTCAGAAGGAATCCTCTGAAGTTTTTTACGTCTCTTGCAGAGCCAATGTTGATAGTCTTGGCCACAACTTTGACGTAAGCATTTATTTGAAGTATTATACCAAATGATAATAATACATTATAATAAGACAAAATGTAAACACACGTGCAAATCTACATTTAAGTGAAACTATAAATTGTGTACAAAAAAAAAACAGGTTACTATAACTCTATATAGACATTCAAAAAAGGATGCATGTTAATAGATACTAACTCTTCAAAAACAAACCTTACAAAACGAATTATCGTTATTTCAGACGAAGATCGACCTTTATTTTGCTTTGTTTACGATCATGCTTCAACAATTTTTAACTATGTTTTGTAAGTCAGATAAGTTGGGAAATGTCACTAAGACAGAATCCATACAATAAAGACAAACTAGAGAAGTGAAATACAACTAAGTCAACTTTTCCTTTAAAAAAAAAATACTCGTCTGCTTTATAGACTTCTCGATCTAAAAATCTAGCTTAAGGTATCCCATCTGTTTATTTTTCGTCGTGCAGAATAAATATAGCAGAAAACATGACATTAACAAAGGCATGACGCAAATTAAAAACGCAATACAAATAAGTATGAGTTATTGGTTAACATTGATATATGAACACATGTATATTTGTATGTAGTACATTGTTTTTTTCTTTAGGCATCCTTTTCTATAAATCAACGAATTTATATTTTTTTCCAGATCTATAGCTATGCCTGAATCTTTGAGGAAATTAGAAGGACCATATAATAAAATAGATAAACGTATAACCCGCTTCATTGTTCCTTTAAATGCAGCTATAGGCAGAACGGGAAGCTGCATATTTCTGTCAGCATCGTGTGTCTTCATTTCACAACTGGAGAATCAAGATCAAAATGCTGGATCAATAGTACTCATTATGTATGTACAAATTCAATTTTGAAACTAATTTGTAATTTAATATTCATCTTTAACCTATTTCCTATGTTTATGTTTATGCAATCATATGTATAAATACGTAGAAACGTTACAAGCTAAATGACAAAAATACCTATAAGACTTTAGTGCAAAATCCGTCTAATCTCTTTAAAATTGCAACAAAGTATTATGCATTCCTCGTGCATATAACAGAAAAAAAGAAAACACGTTATAAATTTCATTCATCCGATGCACTTTTTTATGGATTAACCTTTATTAAGAACGCTCAGAACCAAATATTTGAAAGCCAAGGAAGTATGAGGACGGAAAGCATTGGAGAGCTTAAAAAAAAATTAGACAAACCCATCGAAGGCAAACATCCCTAAAGGAGTGAAAACCTTAGTTTCTGTATTATTTCTAAAATTTGATAAGCATACAAAAGTAATGACTTGTAACTTTTAGTTAATTTTCAAATTTTCACAATCGTGCAGATCACCTCATTATAATTAAATTGTTTTTTTTTCAGTTTGTTAGTCACGCTGATGTCATTTGCTGTGCCATCCATACCAAGTGGATCCCTCGTCACCATTATCATTTTACTGTCGGCTATAGGAATTCCACCTGAGGCAGCATCTCTTTTATTTGCATTTGATTGGTTTTCGTAAGTATGGATGGTATCAATTCTTCCAAATGAGTTGTTTAGTTTTATTTGCACTTGCATAAAAGTACCAAACTTCGGGATTCGGTCGAGTTGTACTTCTGAATTCCATTTGGGTGTGTAGAAATCTATATTTATTATCAGTCTTTTACATGTCACGAAGTTGTCCTTCATGCAGTCATTTGGGTTGATTTTAAATACATATATAAGTAGTAATGCATGTGGTTGTTTAGTTTCATATTTCCTTTTTTGTGCTTCTTTGTTATATATTTGTTTGTTTTGTTCTGATTGAGATTGTGACACGGGGGGATGACTGCTGTACCCCAATTTTGACAATTGTACCTGTTATGTCTGTTTTGTTCACGCATAGTTACAAATAAAATGGAATTTGATGCGACTGTCATATGATACAAGTTAGAGGTTTAGCTCTATAACACCAGGTTCGATTCACCATTTTGTAAATTTGAAAATGCGTGTACCAAGTCAGGAATATGATAGTTTTTGTCCATTCGTTTGATATGTTTTATCATTTGATTTTGCCATTTGATTAGGGACTTTCCGTTTTGAATTTTCCTCGGAGTTCAGTATTTTTCTTATTTTACTTTTTCTTCTACATTTTATTTCGTCTCCGTCTAGAAATTTATAAACTATCTGCTAATCCGGCTTGGTTCTGTTTCAGAGACCGAATGAGATCGGTAACTAACATATATTACCAATGCCTGACATCAGCTGTGACTTACAAGGTGTGTAAATCATCATTACGATCAATCTGTGACAATGGAAAAGTCGGTCTGCATGACGATATTGAAGGCGAGACAATTATTCCAATGGTCGACGAAAACAATAAGGAAATAGAAATAAGAGCAGAGTTTATATCTGTTTAGTACAGGAAAATTGGTAGAGAATATACGTATGCTTGGATATCCGATCAATTTAAATAAAAGATTTAAATATTATTATTCTGTCTTCGTATAGTACATATATTGTATCGCAAAACTACTTCAGGATATATTTAGAAAATTACAGGAGTCTTGCTAAACGTAGGTGTATTTTTCCCTCTTGACTAAGTCTCAATTCTAGATTTTTATAAACAAAAAAATAAGTTACAAGCCTGAGCTGACTCGATATTCGTGCAATGATAAAAAAAAAACTATTCACTCGTGTCTTTTTACTTCTTAAACCATTAGACAAGACTGTTTACTCTTTGCATTCGTTTGCATTAATGCTTTTCTTTTTAAAAAAAAAGTGTTTCTTAAGCAATACGTAAATATTACGGATACGTGAAATGTGTAAAATAAAATTGAGAATGGAAATGGGGAATGTGTCAAAGAGACAACAACCCGACCAAATAAAAAAACAACAGCAGAGAGTCACCAACAGGTCTTCAATGTAGCGAGAAATTCCCGCACCCGGAGGCGTCCTTCAGCTGGCCCCTAAACAAATATATACTAGTCCAGTGATAATGAACGCCATACTAATTTCCAAATTGTACACAAGAAACTAAAATTAAAATAATACAAGACTAACAAAGGCCAGAGGCTCCTGACTTTGGACAGGCGCAAAAGTGCGGCGGGTTTAACATGTTTGTGAGATCTCAACCCTCCCCCCTATACCTCTAACCAATGTAGAAAAGTAAACGCATAACAATACGCACATTAAAGTTCAGTTCAAGAGAAGTCCGAGTCTGATGTCAGAAGATGTCACCAAAGAAAATAAACAAAATGACAATAATACATAAATAACAACAGACTACTAGCAGTTAACTGACATGCCATCCAGACTTCAATTAAACTGACTGAAAGATTATGATTTCATCATATGAACATCAGGCACAATCCTTCCCGTTAGGGGTTTAGTATCATACCATCATAACATATATGAGAAGAACATAACCCGTGTCATGCCAACAACTGTTTTTAGAATAAATGTGTTTAGTTTCGATGCAAAGACCTTATCAGTGAGTCAATACATGTTGAGATCGAATATGTATTAATAATATCTAAAAACAGAAAAGGGATTGGACAAAAGAGATCAACGAAATCATTGGGAAAAACAGCATTGAAGGCCGTACCGGTGACCTATAGTTGTTAATGTCTGTGTCATTTTGGTCTCTTGTGGACAGTTGTCTCATTGGCAATCATACCACATCTTCTTTTTTTATATGAAATTCAAAACATAATCTTATCAAAATGACCAAAAGGAAATAAATGAAACATGATCAAACATTATCATTTAATCGAACAAACTTGGTACCATTTAAACGTTTAATCCCGCTGCAAATATTTGCACCTGTCCTAAGTCAGGAATCTGATGAATCGTGGTTGTCCTCTGTTTATGTAGTTCCTACGTGTTTCTCGTTTCTCCTTTTTATATAGTTAAGACCGTTGGTTTCCCCGTTTGAATGGTTTTACACTAGTAATATTTTGAGGCCCTTTATAGCTTGTTGCTCGGCGTCAGCAAAGGCTCCATATTGAAGGCCGTACCTTGACCTATAATGGTTTACTTTTTTTTTTTATAAATTGTTACTTGGATAGAGAGTTGTCTCATTGGCACTCATACCATATCTTCCTATATCTAAATATATAGGTCCTTGTACGGGTTTCGAAAATGAACAAACCCACACCTCATGGCTAGCTATAAAAGATCCCGAAATTCAAAATATAAAACAATTCAAACCAGAAAACTAATTGCATAATTTACGTTCAAATCAACAAACTGAAATTTAACATGATAAACAGCAATAAACGACAACCACTACATTACATGCGCCTGACATGGGACAGGTGCATATATAATGTAGTTGGATTATTCTTGTTTGCAGGAGCCCAACATAACCCTTACCTGGCACAATGGTTGTTCAACAGCACAACACAAGAACAAACTACAATGAGTTGAAAAGTGCTCAACTTCATTTGATCGCTGCAAAGCAATCGAACAAGTAACAAACATTAATGCGACAAAGTAAGATCTGTTAGTACTCGTTGTTAAACTGGGAACTTATTCGAAGCCAATTATAGACACTAAAACAAAAAGCACAGATCAAAGACATAATATCAATTCAATGGCTATAGTTGGAATGCGTCAAAAACAGTCCAGAAAATCATGAAGCATTTCTACGCCTGTCCAAAGTAAGGAAACTCTAGCCTTTGGTGTTCTTGTCGTTTTTTATAATTTGGAATCATTAGTATGTATCGGGGTTTAGTGTGGCGCCCATATCACTGAACTGGTATAATTTATTGTTGTAATGCTAGCTAAAGACCGCTTCCTTGTGTTGTATTTTATCACTAAGTTAAAGATCCATTGGTGGCCGTGGGCTGTTTTCTGCTCTTTGGTCAGGTTGTTATCTCTTTAGATATTTCCCGTTTCAATTTTCTATTCTATAGCCTTGTGCAAGGCCAAAATATAAGTACCGACATGTTTAAGTGTTAAATAATAATAACTGTAGCAATACATATTTATCACGTTTTAAGATATTGATAACAAAATCGATGATGGAACCAATAAAAACATTTAATTACAGTGTTAAATTATTTAGAATAAGTTTATTCACAGAATTCAAGCGTACATGGATCGTTTCTATATTTACAGACTCTAAAAGCAACATTCGCATAAAAAATAAGATGTGATATTCCGTATATGTAATAAGGCACAGCTGACCATCCAAACCAAATACATGTATCTATAAAAGAATTAAGTAAAGTTATAAAATAATTTGTGAATACGAAATAATTTGTAATTTAAATTACGAAATTGATAATTCATTTAAATCTGTAATGTCTTTACAAACATATAATATAATAACTAACAAGTAAGAATATATAATACACCGTAAGATGGCGTCACAGAAACTTCACCTTTTAAAAGAGGAAAATTACAATAGGGAACGAATGATGGTACTAGTAGTTGTTATTGTTGATTTTAGAATAGAGTTTTCGGTGAGAAATTGAAATATCTAAATCTTGTAAACGGCAGTTATTGCTGTTAATAATAAACTAAGTAAAGTAGGTGAACTTTGGTAAATATCAACAGTATATTATGAACATTCTTTATTTCATGTATTTAACATTGACCTTTAACAAAACACTGACAGGAGTTTCACTTGTTTACTAAAGTTAATAAAAATTAAGTAATAACTGTTTGGATCGAAGCAATATAAATGTTTAAATTTTAAATGGTCCATACGAAAGTGTAATACTAGAATTAATTATTGGAGCTATATTGTAAGAGAGATTTTAAAAATACATAGCAATGAGCAGTATTGTGATTTTTAGATACATGTATATGTATTGAGCAAGAATGATATTGAACACATTGAGGAAAATGTATTAAAAAAGTAAAATAACAAAAATACCGAACTCCGAGGTAAATTAAAAAATCAAAAGCTCTAACACATCAAACGACTGTCATATTCCTAACTTGGTACTGGCATTTTCTAATGAAAATGATGGATTACACCTTTTCATATAGCTACCTGACCCTCTCACTTGCATGACACTCGCATAACATTTGTAATATTACACCTTATAAACAGAAGAAAATGACAAATTCAAGTATGATTGGGTTACGTTTTGTGGATACTAGTATCATCAAATAACAAACAACAACATCAACATATATTAGAATCAGAAGTAGAGATGAATCTACACCCATGTCTAAACAATATAAAGAGAAGGGACAATTTTAAGAGAAGCTGGTTCTGAACAGATGGTATATCAAGAGACATGTTGGTACGTCCACTGTAAGTTATGTGTTTAGTTAACGACTGAATTATCTTTTCTGGTTATAAAGAAATAATATAAAAAATGTGGTGCATACTGAGTAACCCGCGTAGTCTATGCAAAAGGTGGTCACACATTAACCCGTTAAGTTCATTATTCGGGGTGCACGACATTTTAATATAAATGTTGTCTTCATATCCAGAAAAAAATATTACAACAATTCCTTATCAGTTAATTCTAAATTCTAAGGAGTAAATCATAAAAAAGACGTCATGTTTTTGGACATTTTCCCTATATAGGGAAAAAATTCTGAGACAAGTGCCTGTGTCCATTATAAATGAATTCATGTAGCTTAAAAGTGCCTTGACAATATAACTTTTAATCATGCGCTTTAATGTGACAGTGCATTACTTTTGCGCTAAAATTTCCCATTAAATCGCTTACATGTCCTCTGCCGAGAGAAACTGCTAATGTAAATTGAGGACTGTTGTGTGTAGAGAAGACAACAGTTTTGGAGGGGGTTTTCATTTGTATTTTTGAATATTTACATTTGGGTTTCATTTTCATATTTTGATACAAAATTTGATACGGAATTATCTCTGTTCTGAGAAGCACGACTAGGGACTTGGAAAGGAAAATGTCAGGAGGATTTTTAAAATGAATAAGAGCTCTAAAAACTAAAGATAAGTAAAACAAATATTTCCCATTAAAAGATAATAATAAATATTTTGATAAAACTTTACTTATGAAAACTATTCATTATCTTTATTTCGAGACTTTTTAAATCTTGTTTAAAAATATTTTACTTGATGATTTAAAACATGAATTATCTTTAGATTTCAAATTTCAAACTTTGACGTCTTAAAGTAGTATTTTTATTTTTATAGCAAACTATTTAGATAATGTTATGGCAGCATCACTTGTAACAGTCAAAACTTGTAAAAATACTTCAGTTTGTATTAAGGTTTCTGTTTCTTTAACTTAAAGTGATATTTTATGTGTTGCATTCATCTTTGACCTGCCGTTGGTACAATAACAAATTTATATTTACAATCGGGTGTACAAACAAGCAACAATACAGAGTTTCACATGTTCTGATTTATTATGACACCTAGAAAGAAAATCATGGAGGAAATGCCTCCAATCCGTTATGTTATTTTGCATAGCTCGTTTGGTATGACTGCATGCATGGCTTATAAATATAATCTCTTGAAACATCGTGATCCTAATCTCCTTTTCGCAAGGTCACTGACTGTGTGTACACGTGACCTCACTAATTATTATAGTGAATTCATCCATAACGTATAGTGTTTACACTGACCGTTAAATATTTCATAAATAGGTTAACTATTTAATACATGTGTTTAGTGATGCTATAACATATGAAAAGAGAATAAAACATTTAATGGAAATATGAAATATTTTGGATTTATATGCATTTTGCTGTTGTTTTTAAACGACTGTTCTGCAAAGAACGACACAGCCAAACTAAGTTTAGCAGATATAGTTAAAAATGTGGCTCTCGCGTTCAGTAAAATAAACAATAACAACGGGACTGTACCTTTTGCAGACGCTTTAACGGACAATTACAATGGTATGTTGAACAATGTCCGGTCTGCTTTAGAAGCAGTGAATAAAGTAGAGAATGTGTCGGAATTTATACAAACAAACGCACAATTGAATGATGTGTTATCGAAGTTTGATGTGAAAGACGTCTTATCATTAATTACAAACAATGCATATGTTATAAACAACAGCAATGTATTGAAGACGAACGATGCATCAAGCAACAATTCTTCAAGATGTTTAAATGATACCCAAAGTATTGTTCCTGGAGTGGAAAAGTCAAAAGATTGGGCCTTACGAAGTGAGTAATAGATTGTGTCAATAGTGTATCTACTTAGTTATTTTTATATTGTCATATTTCATTAAATATCTATATACAAATGGATGTACTCTTTTGGTTGATAAATAACTATAAGAGAAGTTGTGCGAGTTGTTTATGACTAGGGGACGAATGTATACAAATATGTATTATATTTTGGAACACAAACTGCTGGAAACAACTGTGTACTAACATGACTAAAGTGATAATAAACTTTGCTGTGGAGAAGCCGTGTATTGAAAAAAAACAAGCATGTGTAACAACAGATAAAAATTAATAGGTAATCTTCAAAACGTCCTCCTCCCTTACACCAGAATATGATCGTTCCCTCAGTTGTCAAAACCAGTATGTGGCTGCAACCAAATTTTAGTTCTACTAATCAGTGTTTAATTCTCTTCTCGTCTAGACGCACATCAGAATAATTCCTGACGGGATTTTAGGAATAAATATTAAAATGGAATGCTGCGTCTACCACAACAGACATGTACGATACTATTCAATTGAAATTCAGCAAAATAAACATGTTTGGTAATGATAAACATTTATCATTTTGCACATCGTCATTTACAAGAAAGGTGATGTAAAATTAGTTTATATATTCCTATATGGAATGAAATAACATTAATGTTATTTCATTCCGTATAGGAATATATAAACTAATTTTCCCAAATGTTTCAGAGGAATAGGTTGGCGTAGTTCATAAGGTGGGAAAAGGAAGGAAGGTAAACCCATGTTGACCTTTTAGTTTATCAACCTTATAAATGACACTAATCATATGATAATAAAGGGATGTTGGATGATTGCCGATGGGGTAAAATACAGAATGACAAGGATATAAACTAACATATGCACCGTGCGGCCTTACATGTAACATTTAAGCGAAATATAAAGTAGGATAACCCATTATTTTTCTCATATAATTGCAAAAATGGTAAAATTGATCAATAAAATTGAGAATGGCAATAGGGACTGTGTCAAAGAGACAACAACCCCACAATAGAGCAGACCAAGCCTTTCAAAAAAAAAATGACAATTCTATAGATAAAGAAGAGGCAGTTATACTACGTGCACTCCAAAGCGGAAAATCAAATATGTTCACCATTGAATGATAAAAAAGTAGAAATTTACACATTTGACTTAAAATTTCGATTTCACTCGTAGTTTTTTTGTCAAAATATATATCTTAACAACTGTTCTAATAAACAGAATAAAAAAGTTGCAGGTTTATTTTCCTTTCTTAAAATAAATATAATCGAGGATATATGTCACAATAAGACAGCAACCCACTTCAACATCAAAACCAAAAAGGTCTCCAAAACATCCAATATTGGCTTTATCATAATATTTTCAGTTCTTAATCGTCTTTAATGTTTCGGCACTAGTTTCGATGATGATATTTTTTGTATTTTTAGTGATAGATGCTAACGGAAAGCCTCCATCAGGACTGTTGAATTTTATTTTAACCTGGGAAGGAGATTATGAAGAATGTCTTCGTATTACAGCCGAAACATTCAAAGGAAAATACTGTCTGGGTTCATTTTGGATAACAGGAGTTCCAAACCCGGTAATGGATACTAGTCATACAACTAACCAAATTATGTATAACATGTCCGAGTACTATATCTACATGATATATTGGGACACCACATTTTTTTCTTCTGTTTTGCTTAAGGAGGTTCGCTACTCTGTTTAAAAATAACAAGCTTTATAAAAGACTGTTTTAAATTGATAACATAAATAAAGAAACTAAAAAATCAGAAAAAATGGAGGGTCCGTGTGCTTCTTTTCGAGATATAAGCCATTGAAAATTTGGCGGGAAATAATTTTTTATAGATTTTTCTTACATTTAACATTGGCACCTTTTTTGTTAAAAAAAAACTATGAAAATAACAAGGATTTTATTTAAGAATTGAATGCTTCTTTTTTTAACGTCATTGGGGTGTAAAAGCGTTGACCGAAGTACATTTTGTATGAAGCGCGGTCAACGCTTTTACAACCCTGTGAAGTTACAAAAAGAAGCATTCAATACTTATAATTACATTTTTTTAGCAATGATCATGAAAACACGAATTTTATTATTGTTTTATTTAATTCACCTGTGCATTTTATTGTGGGACCACGTGTTATCATGATTGAAAAGTTTTATTGAGCAATACAATTGCTTACGGAATAACACGTGATGTGCAATTAGCCAATCATAATAAAGTATCACAATGAAACATACATCTAATGTAATTATAAGAATTTGAAATACGTCCTTTTAAACTATATGTGATAAAAATATGAAAAGAAAAGTAGGGGTTAGTGGGTAAATTTGTTTAATGTTAATACATGAATAAAACCAGAGGATTCCAAAACATCTGGCAAAAATTCAAAAAAATAGAGGAGAAAACATCCCTAATTTCATAGTTTGAATCCTTCAATGATATATTTCTACAATAAAATTGAGAATGGAAATGGGGAATGTGTCAAAGAGACAACAACCCGAATATAGAACAGACAACAACAGAAAGTCACCAACAAGTCTTCAATGCAGCGGGAATTTCGCACCCTGAGGCGTCCTTCAGCTGGACCCTAAACAAATATATATACTAGTTCAGTGATAATGAACGCCATACTAAACTCCAAATTGTACAGAATAAAACTAAAAGTAAAAATAATACAAGACTAACAAAAGCCAGAGGCTCCTGAATTGGGACAGGGGCAAAAATGCGGCGGGAATAAACATGTTTATGAGATCTCAACCCTCCCCCTATACCTCTAGCCAATGTAGAAAAGTAAACGCATAACAATACGCACATTAAAATTCAGTTTAAGAAAAGTCCGAGTCTGATGTCAGAAGATGTAACCAAAGAAAATAATCAAAATGACAATAATACATAAATAACAACAGACTACCAGCAGTTAACTGACATGCCAGCTCCAGACTTCAATTAAACTGATTGAAAGATTATGTCTCCATCATATGAATATCAGGCACAATCCTTCCCGTTAGGGGTTTAGTATCACACCATCATAACATATATGAGAAAAACATACCAACAACTGGTTTTTAAATAGATGTGTTTAGTTTCGATGCAAATACATTTTGTATCTGGCCGCCACGAAACACCCCAAAAGTGGCGCTTAAAAGTGGCGTTAAAGCACCAACAATCAATCAATCAATATATTTAGGTGACAAAAGCGGATGGAGTTTCAATCAAAATTGGATTGTGTATACCTGATACTTGTACGAAAGAAGAAGAACTTGTAATGTTAAGTGCAGGTAATGTATATATTAAATTGTACATACAGAACACAATTTAAACATTAATGGACGTTAGACTCCTCGTAGAATAACCATTAACCATTTTTCAGTATATGTACAATTTATACGATCGAAATCAAAAGAGAAATGTTTATTGATGGAATCAAAAATATTTTGAGATGTCATCAAAATATTTCATATCATGATCAAATACTAGTAGTTTGTACCTTTATTGGGCTATTGGCTGTTTCAGAGAATTTGTAATGATCTGTAATTGTTTAAAGTTCTGACGTGAGTGCAAGTTCAAACGCCCCGTTGTTTATGAGTCTACCAACTTGTGTATATCATGTATATAGGATCGAGACTTAATTCATTAATGTTGCAAAATCAGTATCGCGAGAACTGCATCTGTTCACAATAACCCTACAACTTTAAATGTGGCTGACATTAAATAAAGGCAATAGTATACCGCTGTTCGAAATTCATAAATTGATTGAGAAAAAAACAAAATCTGGGTTACAAACTAAAACTGAGGGAAATATCAAATATAAGAGGAGAACTACGACACAACAGAAATACAACACTAAAATGCAACACACTAGGAAACGAACTGGTTTTGTGATCAGCCAATCCTCCTGCTTTATGGCAATGTTAAATATAAAATTAAACTTAAAAGTTTTAAAACATTTAAATGCTTTTGATGTAAACTCTTTTTTCAGTCGCCCCTAAATTGACCAACAACCGAATTTATGCTTATGATTTAACGTGCCAGGAACCAGGTCGTAAACTTGATACCAGAGCTATAGCCCTGATGTAAGTATAAGTTTAAAATTCAGGCCCATATTTGGCCCTAAAGAGATATACACTGGAAATTATAAATATGCAATATTAGATTCAATGGAAATTATGTCACAGAAATGCTGTTATTGTTATATGAACATGGAGTATAAATAAGGAAATAAGGAGCTCCGATAACGTTAACTTAAGTTACGAATGAAAGACTTCTGTGAAGCAAGTCTGGTATGAAACGAAGCTTGTCCCTGAAAGATATTAGGATTTTAACAAACTGTTATTTAGAAATTTAGAAATTTTATTGAATCAATCTGATATAATACTCTCTTAGGCATGTTAGGAAAAGTTGTTTATGTCTCTTTTGGTCATATACATGTAGCTCTAGAAGTATTTCATCTTTTATAACATTGACTTTCAAAGGTTTGAGTTTGAGCATTTCATGGTACAAGTAGCAGAAAAATGAACCAGACGCATAAACGTAATAAATCATTATTTAATTTTAAGATTAAATATACAATTATCTCTGAGTTTGTAGTTTTCCCCTGACGTTTGAACAAATACAAATTACTTTTATTCAGTATAAAACGCAGTAATTTCGTCAATTTCTGAGACAGGGCTGTTTTTGACCCTTCGTGGCCATACTCTTTTGGATCATATAATAGTATTTCCAAATGTGAATCCCTTAGTAATAATGGTATTTCCAATTTGGATCCCATAGTAATAATGGTATTTCCAATTTGGATCCTAAAGTAATAATGGTATTTCTAATTTCGATCCCATAATGTTATTTCAATTTTGATCTCATTATGTTATTTCCACTTTGGATCCCATAATGTTATTTCCAAATTGGATCAAAGAGTAATAATGGTATTTCCAATTTGAATCCTGCAATGGTAGTTCCAATTTGGACAGATTTTTTCTGATTAAGTTGTGGATGACATATTGATTGTTTAGCACTCTTAATATTTCCTATTTCTATCATTACTTTAAAATTTCTTTTTCAGTTCAGTTTGTGTTGTCTTTGTAGTTGTAATGTCAATAGCAACAATATATGACATAATCACAAGACAAATTTTCAAACGCAACAAGACAAGTAAATATACGGTTAATTCTTCAACTAATGAAACACAAGAGACAGATGCAATAAAGGGGGAATCCTACTCCAAGAACGCAGATACTCCGGTAGTGTGTAGTACAAGAGAACTAAGTAACAAGGAGGAAGAAAAATCAACCATTAAGCACGGTACAGGGTATTCATATATAGATTTGTCGACTGTGACAAAATAGATAAGGTTATACTATTTTACCCTAAAAATTTGTTGCACATAACATTCAATACAATTTGAAAGGCTGAATTAGAAATTGAAATTTGAAAACGTAGCTGTTGAGTAAGGCATACTTGGCATTTTAAATTTTGAATATTGTTTTAATGTTTTCCATAAGATAACAAGGCCCTATGTACGAAAATTTACTCTATAATTCTATAAAAATACGATGTGGTATGATAGCCAATGACACAACTCTTAACAAATGACACAGAAATTAACAAACATAGGTGACCGTACGGCCTTCAACAATGAACAAAGCCATAGTATTTTACACAGTACATTGACTTCTTAATTTTCTGTAGATCTTTTATATAAACTCTGTTCATATCAATTAATCTGAAAGTAAAAAATAAGTTTTGTCCACCACACACTTTTCCTCCTTTTCGTACATTGATATAATATAAGTCATTCATGGCCATATATATAAGTAACCGAGGCTAAAAACTATAACGTGTAAATGGTTTGTCTTGAAAAAACGTCGGAGCATATTCATTTACAGCTCTACAAGAACAATTGTCATGATCTTTGAATTGTGATTTTAAAATAAACACATACCATTTTTTTATTTTAATCTTTACATCAGAATGACTACAAATAATCTATATACATTAAAAAGACTACATACATAATAAATGCATCAAAACAGCATTGAATTAACAACACTGCATAATATTTTAGAACAGTGAAAGTGTCATTTTGAATACAATATATGTAAAGTGGTTCATTGATTGATTTCTTTTGTGTTTTAACGCCACAGTCAACACAATTGAGTTAACGAAGTAGCCAGATTTTATTTAAGAAGAAAGCAGGAATTTCCGGAGAGAACCAAAAACCGTTGAAAGGAAAACTGGCATATACTTATTCAATCAGATCGGTCGAACGCACCTGTTACTTGCAGAATTCGAGGTGCTCACAACCACAGTGTTGAATCCTCTAAAATATAATAGACATACTTAGGCGTTTTATTGTAATGAATACAGATGTTAGCATTTCTGAAAATGATGTGTTTACTTTAACAGGGATCCTTGGACAATTACTCTTATCCTTTTCCGTATACACGAATGGTTCCAAGATTCTAAGCACACACCAATCAGCTGGGACATTAACAGCTATCAATGGTATCCGATTCATTAGTATGACCTGGATAATACTGGGTCATACATTTGTATTTGGATTTATGCAGGGGAGCGTAGGTATGCATTTTTATCAGATTAAAATGTTTGATATTATTTCAATAACAAAGTTAATATTTTAGATAAAAACAAGCATTTGTTTACTTTCAAGGTTGCTTGTCGTTTAATCGTTACAAAAACAGTTTCTTTTAAATATGGATGGTATATTTTTTATCCAATGAATTGAGCTTAAAGGATGACCACGTCTAAACATCTGTCTTTTAATCAGTCCGCTTATCTGTGTATCTCTCTTTATTTCTGTCTGATATATTACAATTTGTTCCAAGAGGGAAGAGGGAAGTTTTGAAATTAAGATAAACTAGATGTGTCGGAGTGACACGAATAGTCCCGCTCGCAAAAGAAAAACGCTAGAAGCCATTTTTAAAAGACCTTATAGCTGTTCGTTCCGGAATGACGGAATGACGGATAAGGGTAACCCTAATTTGTCCCGACAACGTTGTTTCGGGGCTATAAAAACGTGTTCCTCTATGTTTTAAAAGAATATTACATGTAAAAAAATATTTCTCAATTCAATTTTCAATTTATTTATTTTTACTGTAGAAAATATTGCCACGATGTTTCCAACGTATATAAAGAGGCTCTCATTTATGGCTGTCATGAATGCCCCGGTTGCTGTAGATACGTTCTTTGCGCTCAGGTAGGATTTTAATGCTAGTATAGATACATGTAGACGAAGTTCTAGGCTATTGATTCAGACAAAATATTCTGTGCACGTATTAAGTCTGCTTTGTGTTTTAAGTGGCTTTGTCTTTGTTTTGAAGGCACATTTTTTTCCAATGACCATTTAAGGAATCGCCAACCTTGTTACAGAAAAATTGAAATATACTGGATATGTATGGTTTATATGCAGTCAACTTAATGGTATGCCGTTGTCCGTATTTTTGGTAGTCCATTTTATTTCTTTTTTTTCGTCCAAGTGTTACTGGTCTTTAATGTCGTTGTTAACTTAACAGTTTGATTGCTAGATATTTTGATCTTTCAAAACTAAAAGTACAAACAACTTCCTTTCAAATGTTACGAGCTTTCATATGTATAAAATTGAAGATAACCAAAATCCGATAAGGACAAAAACGCTCGGAGAGTCAATTTCGTGATAACGTAAAGCATCTAAATTGACGAAATATTTCTTTTTGGATATATCAATAATGATTATTTGTATGAACGTGTAACGTTTCAGAACAATTTTGAATAGAGGGAATCTTCAAACATCAAAACTTGACAAATAACCTAATTGATATCACCAAAACTGACAAATAACCTAAATGTTATCACCAGAACTGACAAATAACCTAAATGATATCACCAAAACTGATAAATAACCTAATTGATATCACCAAAATTTAATACTGGTTATTCAGATTTCGATGCTTGGGAAATGGTCATTTGATTGTGGGAGAGGGGTGGGGCATGGAGCTTATTGTTGTTTTATCCTGATTGTTTAAATATATTAAAGTATGTTATATAATTTCATGTTATATTTCAGTGGTCTTCTGTTAACCTATTTAACTCTGAAACAGATGAAGAAAAGCAAAGGAAAGATTAACTGGTTTCTGTTCTATTTTCATCGTTTTTGGAGGTTAGTAGGAATCAAAATGGTAACAGAAAAACAAGTAAATGAGTATTTTTAATTAAACAGGTCGAGAACTCTAGATTTCCTGACGTCAGAATATATTTGCATAGTAATTTCCCAAACACAAGGCCAATACGGCCTTGAAAAACTGACCAATCGACTCAATGAACTACAATGCATTGTGGGATACTACGAGTTGACTACAACTTGAAAACACGTGGAATTAGTGGGAAAACTGTCCACTAATATAGTGTCTTGGACTCTCAAAATAAATGTTTTTGATCTGCGAATATGTTTATTGTAAAATGTATAACATACTCTTCAATTTGCATGCTCAGATTAAAAAAATATTGTTTACGGGCTTCACGATTCGACTTTCTTTTTCGCCTTGTAAAAGTAGTTGAACAGGTTTTTTGTATGGAACGCCATGACTGCCTTTTGTTAATGATCAGCATTATATGCAGTGCTCACACCATTATATTAAGTGCTCACACCATTATATTAAGTGCTCACAACATTATATTAAGTGCTCACACCATTATATGCAGTGCTCACACCATTATATGCAGTGCTCACAACATTATATTAAGTGCTCACACCATTATATGCAGTGCTCACACCATTATATTAAGTGCTCAACATTATATTAAGTGCTCACAACATTATATGCAGTGCTCACACCATTATATTAAGTGCTCACAACATTATATTAAGGGCTCACAACATTATATTAAGTGCTCACACCATTATATTAAGTGCTCACAACATTATATTAAGGGCTCACAACATTATATTAAGTGCTCACACCATTATATGCAGTGCTCACATCATTATATTAAGTGCTCAAAACATTATATTATGTGCTCGCAACATTATATTAAGTGCTCCCAACATTATATGCAGTGGTCAAAGCATTATATGAAGTGGTCAAAACATTATATGCAGTGGTCACAACATTATATGAAGTGATCACAACATTATATGAAGTGATCACAACATTATATGAAGTGCTCACAACATTATACGTTTTTTGTTGTATGATGAGATTGTTGTATGATGAGATTAATGTATGATGAGATCATTCGGTAAACATCGTTTTTTAGCGGAAATTACCGAATCCATAATTTGTAAATTACGGTAATGCCCAGCAAACAAATTTAAACAGTTATTAAAGTCATGTGATCATAAGGCAGTATACAATATTTAAAACTGATTGAAATAAGTAAGGAAAAGATGAAACTAAGAAGTGAATGATTAAAGTAGTTCTGTTCGTCGTAAGAAATACGAATGGCAAAATGTAAGTGAAATAATAAAAAGCTTATTTAATGAAATATCGAAGGGAAATTTGTATAACATATTCCTCGAGCTCATTTCCCACTGAAGAACTTTAGCAAGGTGCCACTTTATAGTCCGTACTCAGTTTAAAAAAAGCTTAATTACATTTTAAATAAAACAGTCAGCTTTCTATAACACATAAGCGTTATATTACGCTAGCTTATATATATGTCATGATTGAGTCATTTTTGGCATCCATTTTCAGAATTTGGGGCTATTGATTTTTATTTTTCTCTCGGCAAGTCGAAAATATTTTTTTTAATTCAATTTTAGCATTACATATATTGGCAGCTAGGGGTGAATCAACCAAATTTTTTTTCTCAGAATCAAAAACAAATTATTTTTTTCTCCAAAAACTGGAAATAAAATTGAGAAAGGAAATGGTGAATATGTCAAAGCGACAACCACCCGACCATAGAGCAAACAACAGCCGAAGGCAACCAATGGGTCTTCAATGTAGCGAGAATTCCCGCACCCGTAGGTGTCCTTCAGCTGGCCCCTAAAATATGCATAATAGTACAGTGATAATGGACGTCATACTAAACTCCGAAGAATTATACACAAGAAACTAAAATTTAAAATCATACAAGACTAACAAAGGCCAGAGGCTCCTGACTTGGGACAGGCGCAAAATTGCGGCGGGGTTAAACATGTTTATGAGATCTCAACCCTCCCCCTATACCTCTAGCCAATGTAGAAAAGTAAAAGAATAACAATACGCACATTAAAATTCAGTTCAAGAGAAGTCCGAGTCTGATGTCAAAAGATGTAACAAAAGAAAATAAATAAAATGACAATAATACATAAATAACAACAGACTACTAGCAGTTAACTGACATGCCAGCTCCAGATCTCAATTAAACTGATTGAAAGATTATGTCTTCATCATATGAATATCAGGTACAATCCCTCCCGTTAGGGGTTTAGTATCATACTATCATAAAATATATGAGAAGAACATAACCCGTGTCATGCCAACAACTGTTTTTTTTAGAAATAAATGTGTTTAGTTCCGATGCAAAGACCCTATCAGTGAATCAATGTTAAAGCCAAAATATGCAATCTTTAATGACCTGACAACAGTATCGTAACTATATCCCCTTTTAATAAGTCTATTTAAAGGTTTTGTTAGTTTCTGAGGAGAATACTGACATTTTTGTGCTTTATAAAGAATATTTCCATAAAATTTTGGATGTGAAATACCTGAACGTATAAGATGTCTGCATGTTGAGTTATATTTACGAATTATTTCCTTATACCGGTGATAAAATTTAGTAAATGTTTTGACCAGTTTGTGATATCGAAAACCCTGGTGTAATAATTTTTCAGTAATACATAAATTTCTCTCGCTAAAATCTAATACATTGTTACATACACGAGCGAATCGTACAAGTTGAGATATATAAACACCATAAGATGGTGACAAGGGAACGTCACCATCTAAAAATGGATAATTAACAATAGGAAATGAAAAATCATCTCTTTTATCATAAATTTTTGTATTAAGCTTCCCGTTTATGATATAGATATCAAGATCGAGGAAAGGGCAGTGGTCATTGTTATCATTAGCTTTATTTAAAGTAAGTTCTACAGGATAAATTTCTTTAGTATACATACTGAAGTCGTCATTATTTAGAGCCAATATATCATCCAAATATCTAAAAGTATTGTTAAATTTTTGTATCAAATGTTGTTTTGATGGGTCTTTGCTAATTTTAGTCATAAATTGTAACTCATAACAATACAAAAACAGGTCCGCAATAAGTGGTGCACAGTTAGTCCCCATTGGAATTCCAATAACTTGACGATATACGGAATCTCCAAAGCGAACAAAAATGTTATCAAGTAAAAATTCAAGTGCATAAATAGTATCAAAGCATGTCCAATTGACATAGTTCTTTTGTTTATTGCTACTAAAAAATGATCTAAAAGAGTTTGAACATATGTACTCGCATTCCGACTTTTTAAATGCCCAGTTAATTAGGGATGTGAATTTTTTCTTAATAAGAATATGAGGCAAAGTGGTATATAGGGTAGAAAAATCAAAACTTTGAACAGATTCAAAATCACCAATATATGCATGCAATTTATCAAGTACTTCCAACGAGTTTTTGACACTCCAAAAGTAATTAATTCCACTATTTTCAAAGGCCTTATTTGAACAATTTATTATCAGGTTTTTTATTGTACCAAGTGTACTAGTAAGTAAAACAGACAATTAAGTAGTTGAACAATGGCTGGAAGATGAAATAAATCTATATTTGTAAGGTTTTACACTTTTTTTCAAAAAAATCCATAAATTTTACCCTTTCAAGACCCAGTTTAACATTATTTTCATTTAAAGTTATCATCTCTTATGAAAACTGAGTTTGTGGGGATGAAAAACGTTTACTACGTTTGTTTGTCATTTTGCACGGTTAATATATATATAAAAAAAAGTGGTATGCTTGATAATGAAACAACTTTCCACAAGAGACAAAATGACATCACAGAAATTAACAACTAAACGGCCACAGTACGGCCTTCAACAATGAGCAAAGCCCATACTGCATAGTCATGCAGCTATAGAAGGCCCCGAAATGATAAACGTAAAACATTCCTAATTTATGTACAAACAAACGATCGAAAAACTAACATGTATATAACACATTAACAAACGACAACCACTGAAATAAAGGCACCTCCAGACTTGGGACAGCCACATATACAGAATGTGCGGCGGGTTTTAACATGTTAGCGGGATACCAACCCTCCGTCTAACCTGGGACAGTGGCGTAACAGAACAACATAAGAACGAACTATGAAAATCAGTTGTAAAAGGCTTAACTCATCAGATGGGTACAAATATAAATCCATCTACCAGAAAATAGAGTAGACGTGGGCGGGTACTTCTATATCCCAACAACAAAAAGACACTATAAGTACTGATCTGAGAGTACTCGCAATTACTGACAGCTAGTTCAAAGCCACTAACAACTAATAAAAAAACATGCATCTAAGTTTTGCATTTAGGTAAAGATTGAAACAAACTGTGAGTAAAATAGAATGATTTACTATTATTGGATAGTAACGATTGTCTATGAAAAAGGAGTCATTTTCAATTTTCTTCAACTTTGTACTTGTTTGGATGTATAAATATTTTGATATGAGCGTCACTGGTGAGTCTTATGTAGACGAAACAAGCATTTGGCGTACTAAATTATAATCCTGATACCTTTGATAACTACTTGACCTAAATTAATTCTGGTTAAGTTACATTAAGATACAAAATATAATCAACTACAAGTCATAGAAGAATAATATCATTTAGATCGCACTTCTTTGATAACAATGGACCTCGAAAAAAGATTCAAATTTGTGTTTAGGTCCAGATGATAGCAACAACACAAAAAATAAGAATTCTATTTGTTGCTGAGCACTTCTTTGATTTTATTTAAAGTCCACACAATTTGTTTTGTAACGGAAGAACAAAAAAAGATACTCATTATTATGTCAATATATAATTGTAATATAATTATATTAATGGAGAACTTCTAGTATTGTTTTACTGTGAATTCTTCTCGTTGTTGTGATTGGCGTTCTAATTCTTCTCACATACAAGCTTGTCTATAGTCTGAGGATTTCTGTTATTTTTGCTACCAATTTTTTTCCATATCCCATGTTAGGGTTGAAAATTTCATATCTGAATATTTTTTTCGTTATCTGGAAAGTTACTTTTGACGGCGGATCTTGATTGTTTCTGTGGGGCTTCTTTCTCATGGATAGGGATCACTCACGGGGAAAAAAATGGAAAATTGTCGAAACTAATTTGACTTTTATGTATAGCATAAAATCGAGAATGGAAATGGGGAATGTATCAAAGAGACCACAACCCGACTCCATAGAAAAAACAACGGCAGAAGGTCACCAACAGTTCTTCAACGTAAAGAGAAATTCCCGAACCCGGAGGCGTCCTTCAGCTGGCCCATAAACGAATATATATTAGTTCAGTGATAATGAACGCCATACTAATTTCCAAATTGTACACAAGAAACTAAAATTATAATAATATAAGAAAAACAAAGACCAGAGGCTCCTGACTTGGGACAGGCGCAAAAATGCGGCGTAGTCCGAATTATATTCTTAAAAGAATTTAAATTCACAAACTAGTTATTTTGCACCAAACATTAATAACTGTTTAAATTTGTTTGCTGGGAATTACCGTAATTTACAAATTATGGATTCGGTAATTTCCGCAAAAAAACGATGTTTACCGAATGATCTCATCATACATCAATCTCATCATACAACAATCTCATCATACAACAAAAAACGTATAATGTTGTGAGCACTTCATATAATGGTGTGAGCACTTAATATAATGTTGTGAGCCCTTAATATAATGTTGTGAGCACTTAATATAATGGTGTGAGCACTGCATATAATGTTGTGAGCACTTAATATAATGTTGTGAGCACTTAATATAATGGTGTGAGCACTGCATATAATGGTGTGAGCACTTAATATAATGTTGTGAGCACTTAATATAATGTTGTGAGCACTTAATATAATGCTGTGAGCACTTAATATAATGGTGTGAGCACTGCATATAATGCTGATCATTAACATAAGGCAGTCATGGCGTTCCATATTTTTTCATTGTTATGCATTGTACTTGTGCAATAATTTCACGGCGTGAAATAGTGAAATTTTAGATAAATTGACTACTGTCTAGTATGAACAATTTTTGAGCTCTTTTAAACCTGTATATTTTCATTCCAACAACATTTCTGCCTCGAAAAACATGAAAACTGGCGCTGATTGAAACACATCTATATATACTGGATGTGTAAACTTATTTTTATCAGGACCTGAACTAAAAGTAAGAACATCATAATATTCAGTATGCTAAAAATCAGTGTTTTTAAAACGGGGACGGTAAATTGCTTATAAAAAAAGAAGATGTGGTTTGATTGCCAAAGAGAAACTCTCCAAAAGAAACCAAAATGCCTGACACAGACATTAACAACTATAGGTCAGCGTACTGTCTTCAACAATGAGCATATCCCATTCCCATTCCGCATAGTCAGCTATAAAAGGCCCCGAAATGACAATGGAAAACAATTCAAACTAGAAAACTAACGGCCTTATTTAAAAAAAAAAAAAAAAAAGAAGAGACCAAAATGCCTGCAAAACAAAAGGAACAGTTTGAAGATCTTTGAAAGTCCCAAATACTGAAATATGTCTAAAATCAATTATACCTATTTTGTTTACATTGTCAGATACGAATCTAAAAAGGTCTTGTTCAGTTTTGTTGAAATATGATGGATGATATAGGTTTTGTCCATGTTCTGTACCTTTCAAATACTCAATATGAAAATATTACTTAGTGTTCTACAGACGTCAGTAAATATTTTATACAGAAAAATTGAACTTTCTGAAAGATGTTTGTATACAAAAATAAGGAGATGTGGTATGATTGCCAATGGGACAACTATCCATTTAAGCTCAAATGAATTGGATGTAATTAGTGATAGGCATCTGTAATGCCTTCAACGATGAGAAACATCCCGTATAATCGGCTATATTTGGCCCCGATTGATGAACATTCGTTTCTTAAAGACAAAGGAATAAACACATTCTTTTCCTTGATTTAAATTACTTTTTAATCATAAAAGAAGGTACACTATCATAAAATGAATTTTGTGAAAACATAGATGTAGGTAAATCCAGAAAAGCGCTTCGGACGCAAGAAATTACTAAATGTGTTGTTTTCAATTTTTTAGAAAGTTTAGTGATCTCATCAGATATTTGACTAACTCTAAGTCTTCGCCTTTTTACGAACACAAAATTCAAGGATCATATGTTTTTCATTAACTATCTACCAGTATGCAAAAGTTGATGCTCTCATGAATATTAGCACCGGCTATTATCGACGACTAACTCTAAACTATTTGTTTGATGGGTAATTGTGTTTTTCACTGTTGTTTCGCTTCTGTCTGGTGGACGAATACCTGACATCTCCGTGTCATCATCAAACATATTAATGGCTGTATATCGGGTAATTCAAACACTTATTTCTTCGTATAGAAACATTTCTTCGTTAATCTGAGCATGGAACGAATACTTTATATTACGAACTATAAATGTGGATACAAAAAATGAAAAACTAAGCGAAATTGTGAATCCCGCATTGCACGAAAAAATGTGTTGTACTTCAGTAAATAACACGCGTGTTCGGTTGATAGTAAACACGTAGTAGTCCATCATGCATTGTTACTCATTTAGTGGATTGGTCAAAAACCCAGGTAAAAATAAATTGCGTCACACGTAAACAAACAATTACATGTGCTAGGACATAAGTATGCTAATTCATGCATTTCCATATAAGGTAGTGGTCCCGACCTGTTAAAGGGAAATGATGAACATATGATTATTACTATCATAAACTATACTTAACGTGACAACTGAATTTCTGAAATCAAGTCATAAGCGATATGAAAATATGCAATATAATCAGAACCGACTTATACATTGTGTTTTGAAAATGCCTTAAGTATATAACTTACATGTTAGAAACATGTATGTGTTTCTTTCTTTTCCCCACGCAAACTGAAAAGTGCAATGCTGTCTTAAATTATGATTAATATGTATAAACATCATTTATATAAGATTTGAAGAATTTTCTGTTGGAGTTAATTTCTTAATGCTTACATAATAAAGTAAGATTTCGGTTTGCCTGCTTACTTTGTTTGTATAAAGGTTTATATATCGTTGTCAATATAAATTTGGAATTTTATGCGACTGTCATACATGTAGAGGTTTAGCTAGCTATAAAACCAGGTTAAATCCACCATATGCATTCACTACATAAGAAAATGCCTGTATCAAGTCAGGAATATGACAGTTGTTACCCATTCGTTTGATGTGTTTGAGCTTTTGATTTGCCATTTGATTATGGTCTTTCCGTTTTGAATTTCCCTCGGAGTTTGGTATTTTTGTTATTTTACTTTTTGGTAACGCATTATGATTAAGATTGACATCTGCAAACAATATAAATAAGCAGTTAAACCTGTATATCTTATATTTAGATTCCTAACTTTCAGGATAATATCCAATCAGGCGCGGATCCAGAAGGGGGGGGGGGGTTCCGGGGGTTGGAACCCCCCTTTTTTTTGGACGATCAATGCATTTGAAGGGGACATGTAATTGGAACCCACCCCCCTTTTGTCCTAGGTTAGGAACCCCCCTTTTTAAAATGGCTGGATCCGCCCCTGCCAATCAAATTTAAGTATAATGTAGACATGTTTATCTCCGCTTATTTATATAGTTTGCAGATGTCAATCTTGATTACAATGCTCGAGCAAACATTTATACAAACAAAGCATGCAAGCCAACCAAAGCCTTAGTCTACAAGCATTAGGCTATTAGCTCTTAAGTGTTCATGCAGCCTTTGCTACCTTATATTTTTTTTTTAATTTCAAAAATCAGTTTGACATCATCTACTCTTAGTACATACAAATACATTTTAGTGAATAGGTAGAATGGTTGAACCTTGACATAAGGTTCCAAGTTTTACGGACCCTTTTATTTAAGATATTTGAAACATTCAAGTGTATTTCATGATTTTCCAAAACTAGAACTTGAAAGGGTGAACTAAGGTGAAATTTTAAAAATCTAGAATTCGAAGTTGATACTTTAAGTCGAAAGAACATTAGTTAAGGAACAAATAAGCTAAAAATATTAATAGGTTATGGAGCACTTTTTCGAGATATTTGATATTTTTTAAATGGCGGGAAAAGGCTGACTTGGACTTTTACCCTATATTTGCATCGGTAAATTTTGGGTCTCAAATCGAAAGAAAAGAAATCTAGAATCTGCTTAAATTTTGGTAAATGACCTTTTATGAGCTATTAAGTCTTTTATGAAAAGCAAAATGGGTGTTATGGGGCAAAATACTTTACCCTGCATTGAAGGAAAAGAACCAAGGAGTCTAAACATCTGACACAAATTCCTGAGCATCACTTAAGTACATCCTTAATTATATATTTTCATAATATTTTTTGAAATGTTCTGTTTACTTTACTTGTTCTTATTAGATTGACCCCTCCCTACATGTTGATTATGGGAATTTACATAGCAGTATTTCCTTACATTGGAAACGGACCTTTCTGGCCCAAGGATGGCTTCGAGAAAAACTACTGTAAAAACACGTGGTGGTGGAATCTATTATACATAAATAACTTCAAACCAGTTAGTGAAGAGGTTAGTATACATTTCTGCAAGAGTATCCTATAAAAGGGGCACTAGCTATCAAATTCATGTTCACCGATTTGACTAAAAATCTCATATTCGACTTATAACATACTAAACCGTAACTATATCCAAATAAAAAAAAAAAAAAAAAAAATAATTTACGATGCATAAACTCGAAATTATGTATCAGCATTTCGTGTGTATTCTAGTCTAGACTGCATCTAATTAACCATAGAGATGATCTTCCGAAGAATGCCGACAGTTATATAACCCATTGTAAACATAAACATATATATAAATAGATAGCGTACTCATGAAATTGGATTTTTCTAGGTCTGTTTGATTTCATATTATAGGTTAAAACAAAATGTTAATAATCGTTTTTACCTGTATAGAATGAGCATTTGAAGATCAATCGAATCAGTCAATCAAAATGGTTTACCCTTGTTTCACTTCCAATTTTGAAATTCTTTTCCATTTACTAGCTGAATACGCCTAGTTCATGCGTAACCCATCTCTAGCTAAGAGGTTCAATTGAAGTTAACATGAATATGGATTTAATGAGGTCGAATTATTCACTTGCAAGTGATAGTTCATTAGCAATGTTGTTGTTTTTTTACTTATTTTGACAAAACTGAAACCAAACTGGATGCTAAAAGCGAATTTTGTATTTCACAACTTCACTTTCATTAATTATTGAACAAACCAAAATTTTTTTTTATTTTATTCTATATCTCGTAGCTAGTGCCCCTTTAAGATTGTGTTGTGACTGTTATTAAATCTGCACATGAGTATAACATGATTAATATTTATACCCTTCTTTATCACATGGATTTATTTACAAAAAGTTGTATTTAGATTCATATTCCTTAGATTCATATTCCTGTTTTGTCTAGCTTTTTTTGTTTTGATTCGAATGGTGTAAGAATATGGATAAGAAGTTCCTGAAACACATGTACAAATTCAAGACCCAAATATGAATACAAAATATATACTCCAAAATATCAATAATTGATAAACATTTGTCCTCTCTGTTAATACAGGTTTATTTATATCTTTATAGTGTTTTTCCTGGACCTGGTATTTAGCTAATGATATGCAGTTTTATATAATCAGTCCAATCATAATCGCACCTCTTTACTTGTAAGTACTATACGATGCAAATGAAGATGTTGACCGTACTTATATGCTTGATATTTATAATGACATTTGTACTGGTGATGATGAGGAGGACGACGACGACGACGACGACGCAGGTAGACACATTCCAAGACGACCAGTCTTTGCTATAATTCCTATATGTCGAGTGCTTCGCAGAGGATCAGCATAATTATACAAGTTTTATAATGTTCTGTTTAACTTTTTCGGTAATCGAACCAACTACCTCCCACACTTGAGGCTAGCACTCTTCGTCGAATTCACCGAGCCAGTTTGTTTCTTGTCGAACAGTTTAAAAATAAATATCATCTTCTTTGTAATTTATTTGCAGTGTTTTCATCCGCGTCGTTTCTAATGCTATAA
This sequence comes from Mytilus edulis, assembly GCF_963676685.1. Taxonomy (NCBI): domain Eukaryota; kingdom Metazoa; phylum Mollusca; class Bivalvia; order Mytilida; family Mytilidae; genus Mytilus; species Mytilus edulis. Next base: position 31,409,323 of record NC_092350.1, read on the forward strand.
ATAGATATAAGAAGATGTGGTATGAGTGAAATGAGACAACTCTCCATCCAACAATTAAGAACAAAGATATGATAAGCATGTGAAAGCTCTCTCACAGGCAATCAACCCATCTTTGAAAAATGTAAGGGCATACACCACAAGCACGGGGACACAGTCTACTGCATCCACACAGCACGAGCAACAAAACATGCAGTACATAGATATAAGAAGATGTGGTATGAGTGCTAATGAGACAAGTCTCCATCCAATTCCAATCCTATAAGAATGTTTTCTAAAGTGTGAATTTACTTGACATTTTGTCAACGTCTATATGTGCCAACTAGTTTATATGTTTGTATTTATTTATATCATATAAGGGTTTACCAAATTATGTTGATTTTTAATTTGTATATTTAGTTCGAAGATTGCAGGCACAATTGTTATAAGCATCTTTTTGCTTGCAACATCAATAACATCAGGGATTGTATCTAAGCATTTTGAACTTGGAGTTTCCACATTTGGGTAAGTTGTATATGAATACTGGAAAAGGAATTACAATTTAACTGTTTATTCAAGACGATGCTCTATAGTTTTCAGATAATATAATTGATATATTAAATTTAAGTTTTTTAGTTTTTTTTTTATTTACACTGTGCCTTTGCAGAATTGTTACAAATAGGCGTAGTTTCATTCATTATGTTCTATGTTTTTATGCCCCCCCCCCCCCCCCCATGTTCGTTTCCGTACTCTAACTTCGGTTTACCTCATGTAAATTTTATGAAACTCATACACAATGCTAAGAACTAAAACTTGAATTTTTGAAGCGATTCACCCACTGTTCAAGATTAATGTCCATTTGGAAAATTGAATTTTTTTTTGTTATTTCCGCATTCTTACTAAAGGTTGCCTTACACAAATTTTATGATACTCATAAACAATGCTTACAACTATAAAACGCTGACAGGATTCGAATTTAGGCAGTGAGTCATTTACCGTTCTAGACTTATTCCTCTTTTTAACTAGGAAAATTGCAAATTTTGAGCGGGGGCATTCGTGTCCTCGGATACATTTTCATTTTATTTTTATTTTTTCAATATTAGAGAAAGTATTCTGTGCTTACATGTCATCTGTATAGAATCATTGTATAGTCTAAGTACATATAGATTTTGATGTTTTTGAAAGACAACATTGGATGGTATAGATATGGATTATGTAAATAAGGGGGTGTCAGTGTTTCATATTTGTTTTCTAACTATATTGTATATAATTTAAGTTACTTTGAAAGAATTGAGTATAAGAAGGGTAACGTAATCCCACTTTTTGTTTTTGTATTGATTTAGTCGGTCACATTTCGACTGAAAGAGTTTTTATTGACCCTTCGATATCTTCCGCCTCTTAAATGTTTAATTACAGGTTTAATTCACCATTTTCTACATTAGAAAATGCCTGCACTAAGCTTAAGTCAGGAATATGACAGTTGTTTTTCATTCGTTTGATGTGTTTGAGTTTTTAATTTTGCCATTAAAAACCGGACTTTCCGTTTTTTTTTTTAAAGTATGGGAATTGTGTTACTTTACTTTTTATTACATTTTTAGTGCTCAGCTTAAGGTAGCACTACAGTCAAAATTTTCTGACTCCAATCAACAGTCTTTAAAGATTAATTTCTACAAAACTACTCAATGGATTTTTAAAATCTTTAACTCATTTTAAAGCTGAAATATAACTCTTTCTTAATCTATATATAAATTTATTTTTTGTTTGATTAATTTCAAAATATAGCTCATTAATTGCCCGAAAAGTGGTCTTCCAACTTGGATGAAAATGGCACATTCATGTCAAATGGTAGTAAAAATCTGTTTTCATCCCTTTAATCAACCATATACAATCAACAAAACCGTGTCTTAGATTTTTGATATATTCCTCCAGTAAGAAGATATATTGATTTAACTGCTGGGTTCCAAACCTCATTTCACCTTTCATCTTTGAAGACCTATAAATTCATTTAGAAACAAATTATCCAAAAACTGGGACACGGTATTGTAAAAAATACATGCTTCAATCATATATATCAAAGTCAGGCCAGAGGGGGTAATCATTAAGTTTCTATTTTCATTTTTTCCTTACAATTCTCATGAAAAATTGTTCTGAGAAATGACCTAAAAACTGAATTTCCCCCTTAGAACCCCTATAAAGACAATATAAATACAAAAATTCCACTGGGAACCCACCAGGAGTGTTCTGATACCATTACTATATCAATAGAACCACACACTTTGTGTCTTTGATGCTCTAATGCTGTAAATTTTGCATTATATGTGAACTGTCCAACACTAACTTGGCATTTGGCGGGAGTTTGACGTCACAGATTTGACCAACATCTGTGATGTAGTAATTAAATATAGACAAAGATCCGCCTCTTTCCAGACAGTCTAAGATAAGAGAATAACCTCATTGACCAGCTGTATATAATCAATGTTTAACATCATTATTCTCTATATATAAAGAATAACTTTCATTTGAATTTGAAAAAAGAAATAAACTGTCTGAAATAAGCTAGAACATTAAAAGTGTGCATCAAAAAACATGTTCATAAAAAGATCAAGAGTTAGACCATGTTTTTTTTAAAAATTTAATGGAACTGACAAATTACACATAAACTGAAAATTAGTTAAAATGCATAAAACTGTATTTAAATGAATAAGACCAAAGAGAAGATATTTATACAGACAGTCAGAGGCTTTCAAAAATACTTTCCCATTCTTTACCATATTAATTTTATTTCATTTTTTGCAGATTTTTTCTTTTTCTTTGTTCACTTCCATGTTATATAAACAATTTTTGTTGCAAAACAATAAGATAAGACGACAATATTTATCTTGTGGTCAGGGATTAACAGCTGGACACTGGTAACAACAGATGATTGACATATAATTAGCCCCTCCCAAATGCCTATATATTTAGATTAATTACCATGTGCTTTTATTTACATAAGTTCAATATCAATTTTCTCCCTGTTGTGATATGATAATGACTTTGGGATTTTTACAAACTGCCCAGAATAATTCTTACTTCAAAATTATGTGATAAAAAAATATCTTCAAAAAATCATCGTTAGACTGTAGTGCTACCTTAATTGCAGTGATATGGCAAATGTTGTTTTTTAATATGTCCATGTATAACATTTCTAAGAAATTTAGATCTGCGTCTTTCCTGAGAGAACGAAAGAGTCAAAGTTAGTATGTCAAATATACCTGGGCATTGTCATTATTATTCATACTTTGTTATCTATAGATGCATTTAAATATTCTCTTGCAAAATTGGATTTTTTAGTACTGCATTTGTTTTTAGAAAAAATGGTGGCGCACATTTTGACGAATACTATCAGAAACCTTATTGTAGAATGGGACCTTATCTTCTAGGCATGTACACAGGTTATCTCCTGTATAAATGTAACTGTAAATGTCGTATTAACAGGGTAAGTGTTTTTAAATGTACGTTAATAATTCTTATTCATGAAAAGTGGTTTGCTGGTTATGGACTATTGCGAGCTCATATTGTGTAGCTGTCATATTGTGATTGTTGTCATTGTTGAAGACCAATTTGACAATAATATTTATTTCCGGTGGGCTACCATGTATAGATAATATAGAATAATATTTAAAAACTCACGAGATAGCGACGTTTCACTATAAAAAGAGTGATCTAAAGTTACATCATGTGTTACAACTAATTGTTTTTAATTTTGACAAATAAGAGTCATTCTACAATAAAACAAAGACCAGTCAATTTCTACAAGTAGTCTCTTACACATGTACAGGATATTTGAAAATTACCAATTTGTCGATTATATTGCTATGGAATTGGTCGTCCCGAAGATGATCCACTTATTATCCAATTTAATGTTTTGTTACAGTACCTGAACTTCTTGCTGTGGATAGTATTTTCTGTAATTGCTGTTCTGGTACTGTATGGAGTGTATGGAAACTACAACGATAATCCAATGTCTGAAGATGTTACTGCTCTTTACAACGCGGTCCACAGATCTGCATGGGGTGCTGCCATCTGTTGGGTAATATTTGCGTGTGCTACGGGAAATGGTGGTGAGTACTTTTGATATGTGTGATATTGTGATTATTTTGTGCGGCGGCTTCTTCAAACATATTAAGCGTGTAGAATAAATTGTTAAGCAAATTTGAAAAGCATGTATTTTTTACAGATTATTTTTTAGTTTATGTGGAAGATATCGAATCGAAGGAACATTCAAAACAAATAGGGCGAAGAAAAACTGACAACGCCATGGCAAAAAATGAAAAGAAGAACAAAAATTTTATAGTGATTAAGATTATATTTAAAGTTGACAGTTGTAACCCAATATTTAACATTTTTCACCTATTATTTTTTGTATTTTGCTCACACATTGTTGTAAATATATTGAAATTCTATGCGAATTTCATAAAAGTGAGAGGTTTAGCTAGCTATGAAACAAGGTTATCCACCATTTGCTATGTAAGGAGATGCTTGTGCCAAGTCAGGACTAGAACAGTTGTTTTCCATTCGTTAGATGTGGTTGAGCATTTGATTTTGCCATTTCGTAAAGGACTTTCCGTTTTGAATTTCCCTTTTAGTTCGGTATTTTTTTCTTTTCTGCTACACATGTTACACCCGTCGTTGCTCAAGCAAGTACAAATCTGGTGATTAGTCTCATTGGGTGATGTCACAAGTGAGTAGATATGACGGGATTATGGTCAGGATAATTGGAAAATACATTTTATCGTAAAAATGCATGTCATCCATCTAAGCTGAAATGTTTTACGATAAACAGTCGCAAGATAACAATATATATGCGAGATGTGGAGCTTTTTTTAAGGAAATAAAGCTTGTGAACAAGATGTTTATCATTGCAAGTCGGCTATAGTTGTTGAGCCATATGACACAACGAACTATACTCATTACATGTATGTCATACAAATCTGTTTCTTGTAGTCTATGTTTATTTTCCTAGGGTTTATCAATACTGTACTCTCCTGGAAGATGTTTATACCCTTTAGTAGACTGACGTTTTGTGCCTATCTATTACATCCCGTGGTACAGTTTTACTATTATGGATCTAAGAAGAAGATGACATATTGGGATGACCACCAGACGGTAATTCTTATTAACATGAAAGCACTTTCATTCATACTCTAAAATTCTATTTATTTTCTATGATTTCCGTTTTTGTAATAACCTTTTTAAATTAAGGTGAAAGTAGTATACTGATGTTCAAATTTAATAGATCTATTAAAAGCAAGCAAATCAAGGTAACAAACAGAAACTGAAAGCATAAAAAAAGAAGCTAGACCGTATGCGTCGACACGGTAAGCTAGAATTAACTAAACAAACTGATGTCATATGTTTACTATGATTGATCCAAATTCGTTGATTTGATTTATTACAAAATAGAGGTAAAATATACCAAAAAGATAATCTAACTCTAATCATGTAAATTGAAGTCAACCTGATAATATCATGACAAAAAAATCAAAGACGACGAAAAGAAACATAACAACCTACAAGACACAACAATACATTGTTATCAAGGTACCAGGCTTTTAATTTGTATTATTGGTACGCCAGACGCGCGTTTCGTCTACACAAGACCAATCAGTGACGTTCAGATCAAAATAGTTAGAAAAGCCAAACAAGTATATAGTTAAAACATGAGCAACATTAACTTTACTAAAACCCGCAGGTGATTTCAACTACTTCGGATTGGTAAGCAGATCCTGGATATATTATACAACTTGTAAATGAAGAATGTAGAACATTTTACATTTACTCACAATTAACTTCTGTAATGATAAAATTATAAAATGGTATGATCCCAACACTAGTAGGTTTATCGTGAAAAAACGGCACTAATTTCTTGCTATGATCTTTTATATTGAATTCTTCCAATCTTCTATATTGTGCCTATCGAGTGATATGTTTAGTTTTGTCTCAGTGTTTTGCAGTGTTAGTGAGATGCAATCTTTCAAAAAATATGTGTCACAGATGGACAGGATGTGATTTTATTTTGTATTTGCATCACCAAATGCTTTTAACAATTTGTAGCCCGATTTTTCCGAGGCACGATAAACACATTGGAGCTGAAAAGGCTTATCCTTATCAAATTCGTTCACATTAGGAGGTTTTTAGGGATTCCTTTTGCTCAATCTTAAGTTTGTTTTGTCTGGTGTTTTGTGGACTACTGTATTTCTGTTAGTCTTTTTTTCTCTTTTGTCCATGGTATTATTTGTTTATAATAAATCTACGGATTTCGATTGCCTCCATAGTTTCTTCTCTGTTTCTAAACGGAAGTTAATGAATTTAGCTAGTATTAAATGTAGATTGGAAATTTTTGGTAACCCCTGTTAAAGTTATTTTCGACGTGTGTAAGTGAGTGCTTGTTGGTTGATCTTATTAATTATTATCTAGTTAATATCATCTAACATAGTGTATTTACTCTGTGCAACTTAAGTATTACATGATATGTACGCAATCTGTGCTACTACATGTAGATATACAAGTTGAACACGATGTACAATAAATAGTAAAACTGTAGAATGGCGACAAACATGCATTTTTTGCTCAATCTTTAGTTTTCTATGTTGTATTTTGTGTACTTTTGTTTTTCTGTTGGCCTTTTTTTTTGCCATGGCGTTGACGATTTATTATTTTCGACTTATGAGTTTGAATGTACTTTTGGTATCTTTCGCCTATCTTTAACAATTTACATACAGTTTTTTTATTTTAGATATACGAGTTTCTAGCACACGTTGTATTGTCATTTGCGGTTGCATTTATCGCTTCACTTGCATTTGAATCACCTATGATGGGACTGGAAAAGGTCATTTTAAGACGAGAAAGGAAGAAACGTGCACTTTAATCCAAAGTTGTTATACATTTTACCAAATACGAGTACATTTTGCATATAATAACGTTTTATACATTTTGATATATATATATATTTTATGACTGATTTTCAATATTTTTTTATCTGTGAATTTTGTAATCGTGTATTTGTTCTTTTAAACAATGCTTTAATAAACATACTTAAAAGGCAAATCTTTTGAAAATTTACAGTAGTCATTTGACATAACACTACGAACAGTTGTATTTGTCTCCTACACTTCTTGTGTTATAAACCTGTAATCTCTTTTGAGTTATCAATTAACAAAATGCAGTTTTTGGCTTATAACTCAAAAACCAAAGCATTTAGAACAAATCTGAAATGGGGTTAAAATTGTTTATCAGATCAAGAGCTATCTGCCCTCAAATTTTCAGATGAATTGGACAACCCGTTGTTGGGTTGCTCCCCCTTAATTGGTAATTTTAAGGAAATTTTGCTGTTTTTTTGGTTATTATCTTCAATATTATTATAGATAGAGATAAACTGTTAACAGCAATAATGTTCAGCAAAGTAAGATTTACAAATTACCGAATTTACCGAAATGGTCAGTTGACCCCTTTAGGAGTTATTGCCCTTTATAGTCAATTTTTAACCATTTTCGTAAATCTTAGTAATCGTAATCTAAACTTGGCCACAATCATCTTTGGGGTATCTAGTTTTAAAAATATGTCCGGTGACCCGGCCAACCAACCAAGATGGCCGCCACGGCTAAAAATGAAACATAGGGGTAAAATGCAGTTTTTGGCTTATAACTCAAAAACTAAATTAATGGGGTTAAATTGTTAATCCGGTTATGATCTATCTGCCCTGAAATTTCCAGATGGATCGGACAACCCGTTGTTGTGTTGCTGCCCCTGAATTGGTAATTTTAAGGAAATTTTGCTGTTTTTGGTTATTATCTTGAATGTTATTATAGATAGAGATAAACTGTAAACAGCAATAATGTATAGCAAAGTTAGACCTAAAAATAAGTCAACATGTCCAAAATGGTCAATTGACCCCCCTAAGGAGTTATTGTCCTTTAGAGTCAATTTTTAACAATTTTCATAAAAGGAGTAGGTCCGGTAAGGCCTTATTTCGGCCTCAATTTTCAAGTTCATCTAACGAAAAATTTTAGACGTTTTTTAAACACTTAAGTGTCTATTTCAATTGATTCAATTAGTTTATGGGAAAGATTTTAACTGATTACGTCATTAAAAACGCTCCGATTCAAGCTTATATGAAATATCTATCAAATATGCCAAAAATCGTCACTTTTCAGATGGTTGTTGTCAAAAATGAATGTGGCCGCATCCGTATTCATCCTCAACCTTTATATATATTATGTATTATCATAAAATACAACTTACATTTCAATATAATGGATGAACACGAATGCGGCCACTTTCATTTCAGACGGAAACCGTCTAAAATTTAACTAAAATGATCAAATTGTGAAGATTTCAGTAACTTAGCACGACTTAATGATGCTAGTACTCGATATATGTGCATTGTATTGTCAAAAACAGCCCATATTTATGTAGCAGAAGCATTCTACTTTTCAATAAATATCTTAACGATTACATATTCACAATTTTCTAAAACGGCTATATTTTGGGGCCAAAAATGGGTCTTACTGAACCTACTTCTATGTAAATTTTTACTAACATTTTCCACTGAAACTACTGGGCCAAGTTCATTATAGATAGAGATAATTGTAAGCAGCAAGAATGCTCAGTAAAGTAAGATGTACAAACACAATTTTGTCATGAATCCATCTTCTTCCTTTGTTTAATATTTACATACACCAAGGTGAGCGACACAGGATCTTCAGAGCCTCTAGTTTATGACAGTGCCATGTCAAAATACGAAAAAAGAAAAAAAAACATCTTTTTTCTTGGTTTATGTCCTTCTGACTTCAAAACTTTACTCTGATCTATGTTTGGTTTAAAATAAGTTTACTGCTTTTAAAACAAATAATATGACAGTTCACGTGCAGACGAAAATTTACAGAAGAGTAATGAAGATTTCCTATTTTATGTACGGATCACAATTTTTCGTTGAATAACTCTGGATGATTGTGAGTTTCTTTATATGGAACTATATTTGATGAAACAGTGATATCTATTTTTTGCTCAACAACTATTTCCTTCTCATAATCAACGTTGTTTTCGGAAGATTTCTCTAACACCTTGAGGGACGACTGACATATTTTGTTAGTTACTACTCCACATAACCCTTGTACAAACACATTTGTAGTAGAACGCATTCGGTCTCTGTATGGAAATAAATATAAATTATCATATTTACAGATTTCTAAGATTTGTCAACTATGCATCTATTAACAAATAAAAACAACAGGTCAGCTTTAGCAAAACCTGTAACAGATATTAGTATGTTAAGTAAACGTGTCATGATAAAAGAATAAAATATGACCACAGCACGGATTAAACCATTCACAAGCAGTGGTTGTAAGTGTCAACAGAATATATTGGTTATGCTGCGATCGGTGAGCACTTGCATTCATTAAGTACGCTAAGATAAGTAATGACGGCAATACAAATAGAAATAAATACACTTGGAAATTAACAATGAAATTGTGTGCATCTGTAAGTTACGAAACAATAAGGCATTTTAAATTAACTTGGGCTTGAAACCTTATCCTGATTCATTCGAATAATATATTTGTGCTTTTCCTGGCTACACAATTGGGAAGATTGGCTTCTCAAACATAAACTTTAACCTTCTGCATCATTGCAATACGTATAATCTGTGTCTATTCTAACTAATTTAAGTAGTCGGGTTACTCGCCACTTCAACCCTGTTTCCTACAATTGTTACTATCCATCATTCATCATATATATATGTCTTATACATCGTAATCTTCATTTCTCATCCATTTTGATATATTTTATTTGTTTGACTCTTATAATTCAGAAAACAAATTATATGTCGTTCCAATACTGGAATATTTTCAACGTATTGTTAAATTGTCCAATAACATTTTGTTAGATATAAGAAATGTATCTTTAGTGAAGTAAATGTCGTTACATTAACGAAAGAACTACTCACAAGAACCATTCAAAGGCGTATAGTAAAGATACTTCTTCGGCTGGTATTCCCAAAGCTGTTAGTAAAATAATCACGGTCACCAATGAAGCTCCCGCTACAGCTGGAATGGCTAGTGATGAAAACGTTGTAAGGATGCTTTGCAAATTAAGGAAAATATGCAATTTTAGTAAAAATCCAAGGTAACTCGTAACAATGATTAAAAAAACAATTGTCGCCATATTTCTCATGTTAATCAAAAGATATCATCTTATCAAAATTTCTAGAAACACATCGAGACAAATGGTGCTGTGAGTAGTTGGTGGTTATATAGAATCGTAATTAAATAAAAGAAAAATATAATTGAAATTTCTATTTTGTCAAACTTGTGAGTTCCATCGGTAATAATCCTTGCATAAGTTTGTGATTTTGGCATGAAAAAGTAAAATAAAAAAATCCGAACTCCTACGAATATTCAAATCGGAAAGTCTCTTTATCAAATGACAATATCAGAAGGGCAAATACATCAAACGAATCGGAAACAACTGTCATATTACTGACATGGTACAGGCAATTCTTTATGTAGAAGATGGTGAATTAAACCTGGTTTTATAGCTAGCTTAACCTCTCACTTTTTAACGTAATGAATCGATCAAATAACCTACCAAACTAATATAACTGTCGCTGCATCAATATCTCGATTTACCATTTGCATTATAAATAGACAAGATACACAAATATACAAACAGGAACCACACCGACCTATAGCTGCGTTTAAAGGACACACAAAGCGGCTTATTTTACTGTCTACACGATTAGGACCTTCCAATTGTTGTATGGTAGATGGCATAGCCACAGCCCTACAATGAAAATTGATAAATATGTATCAGCTGTTGTAAAAACAACTTTATTTAGCTTGACAGATACAGTATTTCATAAAATATTAACACTTTAATTACGTACCCTAAAACTTTTTAACACTACAGGACCGAGGAAAATGTTGACAAGTCAAACAGAATATGAAATAGGATATTTGAACTAAATTCATGATTCATGTAAAATATAGGGAACATGAAAAAAGAAAAATATCACACCATTATGTAAACACTTTTTATACAAAATAATTAGAATTATTTTTGTTGATTTTAATCGACAATGTTCGCTTTACGGTTAGCACTATACTACATTTGCCTTTATTTATCATCAGCGGATTTGAATCTCTGTAGGTGTACAGTAGTGTCCTCGGGGATTCTACCAGTCCGGTAGTCTAACAGTGTTCCAAAATGATACACGCATTATTTATGTCTACACCCATAATTTATACCTTGTGAAAATAAGAATATTCAAGTCTTTAGTACTACGTCACCTAATTTATTCTACTAGATAAAGACTAGGTACATATAAATAATGTATGCATAATATAGTACAAAATAGGTATACATGCTCTTACGTGCTGGTGGATGCTAGAACAATCATAGCTGGTTGTAACATTGTCCAGAGAAATTTGAACGGGTTTCTTCGTATGAATATAAAGTAAGTGATGGGAAGTGCAACGAATGATAAGATTCCTAATCCTGCCATAACAGTTGCAATAAACAATCCAAGTCGATTGAAATCTTCCTCTAAATTTTTCGTTGATGCTAAAGTTTTGGCAATTAGACTTGCGACTCCAATAGGAGTGGTCCTGGAAAACACAGTAAAAGTACATATAAAGGATGCAATGAACATAGAAGTAAAAAATACTGTTTTACCTTTTTTTCTGGTCATAAAATATTTCAAACAGAAAAGCAATTTGTTTTGACGAAAATTTGTGTAGAGAAAATCCTTCATCAACATCGAAACTGTTTTGTCAAATTGGTTTCATGAATAAAATTAGTATGCATACACCGTATATTTTATTTTTTGGATAATATTTTTGTTGTTGTTAAGACTTTTTGAAGATAACTTCAGGTTTGTTTAAGACATGTGCTGGAAAAATATCAGGTCAAGCTTTTGATGTCTGGGTTTTAGCTCTTCCCCTAATGGATCGGTAGTTTTTTTCGAGATCCTTTATCTTAGGATTTTCGTCTTTCCACTACCAGGAATATAGCTGAACATTAAGTTGTATCTTTTTGAAATTCAAGTTTGTTCTTACCAGTGTCCGATTTGCCATGGCATTTGTGCAGCATCCGGGATGAGCTTGCTTTGTATTTTATTCTGCACCCTTTTTTTAAGAATGAGCGAATCAGGTGAATGCGTGTGTTTCAAATGTTTTGTTATTTTTTTTGGCATTGTGTTTTGAGGAGTGTAACTTTCTGGTAGTAAGATCCGTCACGAACAGACTTGGAACTGGATAGGCAAATGCTCACATTAATCTGTGTTGATACAATGTGCTAATTGTCCTCCTTCACACAATACCTCAGGTGCTGCTACAAAAATAGGTTTTTCAAGAGCACATGCTTAGTCTCATTATCCCTAATGCACCAAGTGTACTTTTGAGAAGATACGTACACTGTCACCTCTTTTGTTAAATATCAACGGGGTCGTTTAAAATGAAACATTATTAGTTCTACCTAATTGTTTACAATAACATTAGAAAGTAGTATTCAAAACTGAATATAAAATCAGGATATTTTAGGAAATCGAGTTCCTTTACCTATTGTCATGGGGTAACAGAGAATAAGAGGCAAACTGTAGAGAATAAATGGCATATAAGTTGAAGAATGGAGAAAAATAGGCAAAAAACAAAGAATAAATTATAACGGTGTGCTAAAATAAAGAATAAAAAATAAAAGGATGCTGAAATATAAAGAATAGACCATAATGGGGTGCTGAAATATAAACAATAGAGATCAATGGACCAAAAACATCAAGAGTAGAGAAAAGGACATAAAAAAAATAAGAATACACCCAAAATTCAAAACCATCCTGTATACCTTAGCTGTATTTGACTACATTTTTAGGAATTTTGGATCTGAATGCTCTTCAACTTCGTACTTTATTTTGATTTTTAACTTTTTGGGATTCGAGCGTCACTGATGAGTCTTTTGTAGACGAAACGCAAGTCTAGCGATTTTTAACTTTTTTGGAGTTTATTTACAACCACTGGGTCGATGCCACTGCTGGTGGCGATTTATTTCCCCGAAGGTATCGCAAGCTTAGTAGTCAGCACTTTTTGTGCTGACATGAATTATCATTGATATATAGTTATATTTATAGATTAACTGTTTACATAATTTTGATTTTTTGAAATACTAAGGCTTTTAAAGTTCGTACTTTATTTTGATTTTTAACTTTTTGGGATTCGAGCGTCACTGATGAGTCTTTTGTAGACGAAACGCAAGTCTAGCGTATATATAAAATTTAGTCCTGGTATCTATGATGAGTTTATTTACAACCACTGGGTCGATGCCACTGCTGGTGGAGATTTATTTCCCGAGGCTAGTTCCAGCCCAGTAGTCATCACTTCGGTGTTTACATGAATATCAATTATGTGATCATTTTTATAAATTCCCTGATACAAAACTTTGAATTTTTCGAAAAACTAAGATTTTCTTGTCTCAGGAATAGATTACCTTAGCCGTATTTGGTACAACTTTTTGGAATTTTGGATCCTCTATGCTCTTCAACTTTGTATTGTTTGGCTTTATAACTATTTTTATATGAGCGTCACTCATGAGTCTTATGTAGACGAAACGCGCGTCTGGCGTACTAAATTATAATCCTGGTACTTTTGATAACTATTTACACCACTGGGTCGATGCCACTGCTTGTGGACGTTTCGTCCCCAAAGGGTATCACCAGCCCAGTAGTCATCACTTCGGTGTTGACATGAATATCAATTATGTGATCATTTTTATATATTCCCGGATACAAAACTTTGAATTTTTCGAAAAACTAAGGTATTCTTGTCCCAGGAATAGATTACTTTAGCCGTATTTGGCACAACTTTTTGGAATTTTGGATCCTCTGTGCTCTTCAACTTTGTATTGTTTGGCTTTATAACTATTTTTATATGAGCGTCACTGATGAGTCTTGTGTAGACGAAACGCGCGTCTGGCGTACTAAATTATAATCCTGGTACGTTTGATAATTATTTGTGCTGAAAAGAATTATCACTGATACATAGTTATTTTTATAAATTAACTGTTTACAAAATTTCGATTATTTTGAAATAATAAGGCTTTTCTACCTCAGGCATAGATTACCTTAGCTGTGTTTGGCAACACTTTTAGAAATTTTGGATCTGAATGCTCTTCAGCTTCGTACTTTATTTTGATTTTGATTTTTTTTTGGATTCGAGAGTCACTGATGAGTCTTTTTTGTAGACAAAACGCGCGTCTGGTGTATATATAAAATTTAGTCCTGGTATCTATGATGAGTTTATTTCATAAATTTATAGACCATTTTGTAGTGTTGTTTTATCGGTAGTATTTTGAAACAATATCTTGATCTTAAAGGTAATAAATCTATTCATTTGTATTATATTTGTAAGGATGGTTGTTATTGTTTTACCTCTGACCTTTGTGTTATCTTTTGTACCAGTTTTATAGACTTATATGCTTTTCATGTACTTATTTTTTGTATACGTTCTTTTTTGTTAATTCAGTATTCGAGTTAAAAGAAGTACGGTTGAGATTTATAGAAATCAGTTTATCCCCACCACATGTACCTGTCCGACATGAAGTGGTTTTCATCTAATATCTTAATGTTTTTGCATTAATGGCATTTGTATTAATGAAAGGTCTTAAGTAGGTATAAGAAGATGTGGTATGAGTGCCAATGAGACAACTCTCCATCCAAGTCACAATTAATAAAAGTAAATCATTATAGGTCAAAGTGCGGTCTTCAACACAGAGACTTGTCTCACATCGGACAGCCAGCTATAAAGGGCCCCAAAAATTACTAGTGTAAAACCATTCAAACGGGAAAACCAACGGTCTAATATATATAAAAAAAACGAAAAAACGAGAAACATTTATGAACCGCATCAACAAACGATAATAGCCTGAACATCAGATTCCTGACTTAGGACAGGTGCAAACAATTGCATCGGGTTTAAACGTTTTAATGGTACCAAACCGTCATCCTTATCTGAAACAATAGTGTAACATCACAACATAGAAAGACACACTATAAAATATCAATTGAAATGGCTTAACTCAATCAAAAGACATATTAAGGTCTATTAAATGTACTGAAATTTTTTCTAGACTATTTTTGAAGATTATTTGTTGACCTCTAGATATGTCTATGTAAAAATACTTATTACCTGCGGGGAAATGTGAATTAGAAATTGTTATTAAAAATAAATAAATAAACGTTTCTTACCATATGATTTTCCCCAATAACAGTAGAATTACTTCAGTAGCAGAGTAGAAAAACCTTGCAAACTGACGACCAGTTTCTTTTGCTGCCCCAGCAGCGATTCCAAGCATACAACTAGCAATTAGAATTCCTACAAAGATTGTTGTCAACTATCTTAAATTTTTAAAACTAATTGGCATTGTTTTTAAACTTGTCTTTTAGAAATGAACTGAATGTTATACAATATTTTTGTTTACAATTGAAATAGTCAAACACTTTACGTCCTTTTTCACTGAACTAGTACATACTTTTGTTTAGGGGCTAGCTGAAGCCCGCCAACGGGTGCGGGATTTTCATGCTGTGTTGAAGACCCATTAGTGGCCTTCGGCTGTTTTTTCCTCTTTGGTCGGGTTGTTGTCTCTTTGACACATTCCCCATTTTCATTTTCAATTTTAAAACATTTGAAGGTGACCATTTACTGGATGAAGTGTAAAAGGGCTGTTTCAAAAAGATTTTTTTTTTAATTTTCATAATTAGTTTTCTTTTAATTTTAAGTTTTGTTTAATCTTTCGCCTTTGCAAGAAAACTGCAATCCTAAACACTCGCGACAAAAATTCCCATGGAAACTTTATTCATGGATTTTATATAATTTTGCAAATGAATGCAAAAAGACACGGTTTAATTTTTATCAAAACAGTATTGGGAATTTCAAAAGAAACGGATTTGTCTGCAAAACGTTTAAGTTATCATCATCATGGTATATACTTATTTAACTCTTGCATAGATCAAATACAAAAAAGGCAAATAATCTTGCTGACCTAAAATATTGGTGCTAGATGATTTTTCTACTTTTTTGCTGATCACAACAGAATGCATAAGAGTTGTTGTTGTACCATTAATTGTTACATTGTATTGTTGGTTTTCTGTCTGGTATTCTGTTTGAGCCTGTATAGATGTAAACGAGGTTGATGTATTCGAAGTAATTGTTTAATAAGATCTACATGTACTAAATTTATAAATACATACAAATGCTCGCGATTCATTTCTGTATGTAATATGTTGTTCTATATCAGTCGTAATTTCTGTTACAAGACTAATTGTTTTATTCAATTATAGACAAATAAGAAAAACCAGACGCATTCATCTTAACGACAATGCTGAAAAATATTTTGTAACAACAATGAGGAGGTAACTGAGAAATATCTATCTGATAATTATACTATATATCCGCCATCCTTGGGTAGTTTATGTTCAATCAATTCATAAACTAGATGATTGACAAATGGTATAGACACTTGTATATTTGTAAGTCAGTTCGATGTCCGTTGTACGTTTTGTCTGTTTTAATCTGTTTCAGAGTTAAGTCTCATTATTTGTACAACCGCCGTCTTTTTTATATCATTTTTTATTTATCATAATCACTAATTTATGAGAGCTTTCATACTTTACCTTCTGAAAAGTGGCAGATATCAAATTGTCAGGAAATAAGTTTCTACAAAAATTGCACATAATATTTTAAAACTCTATTTTAAAGATGGTTAGTTAATTAATGTATAAATGCTCTATATATACTGCACTCAAAGGTGTGGTTACTGAAAGATTTTCAATGACATACGAATATTTACTGTTTATAGTTTGTTGATACAACCAAAGACATATAATATGACACAATATTTTTTGCATTTAGAAAGAAAGTACAAAGATTAATTCATATGTGGTGTTGCTTATGTCTGTAGTTAAAGCCAGATAGATTTACCAATCTGCTATGATATGAAGTTTAGTTGTTGACTATAACTATTATGATTATAATATGAGTAAGACGAAGGATGTAAAAAGTAAAATCACAAAAATACTGAACTCCAAGGAAAATTCAAAAAGGAAAGTCCCCAATCAAATGACAAAATCAAAAGTTCAAACACATCAAACGAATGGATAACAACTGTCATATTCCTGACTTGGTACAGGCATTTTCTAATGTAGAAAATGGTGGATTGAACCTGGTTTTATAGCTAGCTAAACCTCTCACTTGTATGACAGTCGCATCAAAATCAATATATTGTCACCGATGCGTGAACAAAACAAGCAGACACAATGGGTAAAAATGTCAAAAAAGGGGTACAGCATTCAACATTGTGTTAACTGGTTGAACCGGAAGTAATGACCCTACCAGAGCATCTTGGTTTATTTCCAGCTGTTTTTTATAGGTTTTTGTGTATGTAGTTATGGATTTTGATTTTCTTTTGGACATGGTTTTGTTCCACGTAGTTTTTATTGTTCCTAAATGTATCTTCACTTATTTACCTTAGAAGATCTGCAAATATGTCCTCTGTTTGGATGTTTGTGTTCTTACTTCCACCAATTGATTGTGTTGAAGATATTTCACCTAAGAAAATATTTAAGAAAACTGTTAAAACAAATAAAAATGCTATCATGATATTACAGAAATAATAAAATACATAAAATGATTGTACAAATGTATCTATTGCAGGTAAAGGTAATTATAGTACCCATGAACTTTGTCCCGTTTCTAACTTTTGTTTCTAAAACGGACGGGTTCTTTTGAAATTGAAGATTGGGTAAAAAAACAAATAAATAAATACCTGGTTTAATAATTAAACATACCAACACTCCAACTAGACATGGAACAAAATTTGATATCATGATGAACGTCAGACTTACAATACTGATTTTACCATTCGATTTTGGATCCAACGACGCCGTTCCTACAAACAAAATATATTTTAACCACTCCAATGTTTTTAGGGGGAGAGGTTAGCATAAATAATGACAAAAGAGATAGACTGACATTCATCCGAACGTTCGAGTAAAAAGTTAGACCTTGTCAGAAGGAGTATTGTCCCTATTCCTTCCAGTCAACAGAGGATTTGTTTAAATAGAAAAATCCGCCTTCGCCATTTTAAACGATTTTTATTTTTCATTTATCCCCATAAAATGGTTTTTTTAATGTTAGACCACTGACAACAAACAATCACATATCACAGTCAGAATTTTGTGTTTCTGATTTTTTTTTTAAATGAAAAATATATTCTACGAAAATAATCCAGATTTTTCTTAAATATAGAAATGAAATTTATGAACTCATTTTTACTTAGTCAAAATGTTAATAATGACCAATTTCCCCATTTGAAACTCTAGATTAGAATTCAACGTTATCTTCATTTCAAAACTATTTGAAAAACAAGACAACTTTTCTTCATATTGTTAATTTTCCTTTCCTTGATTTTGATGTCTCATATGGTTCGTTTGCTTGCAATGAAGTCTAGGATTTAAATTGTAATATTTGTATGTAACTAAGAAATCATAGACATGAAATCAAATTAACCTTAATTTTATCACGAACTTTAACATTTAACATTGAACTAGGAGTCCATCTACATGACTATAACCAAATTTGATAATATCCCATTTAGCTTCAAAAAATTTGTTAAGTTGACGAATTGTCCATTTTTTTTAATTTTTTTTTTATATTTGGCTTGATAGACTTATTGGTAAAGGCTTGTTATAGATAAAGATATATTGGTGTTGCTAAATCTATGCGTCTTAAATTGTGAGCAACAAGCATCAATACTAAGCAGATCAACAAAATAAGCACATGGCATACCTGATATTACTGAACAAGCCACCAAAGGTACAATCATCATTTTTAATAAGTTTAAGTACATTTCTCCAAGGATTCCTAATAAAGAAAATATATAAGTTTTACGACTACATACTGACCGATCGTGGAATGTACGAAACATTTTGTAAATAGGCTCAGATAATTTTGTGAACAACAAAACAAATGTTTTTATTCATCTTCCACGTTTTCGTACTGTATCGCTTTTAACATTATAATATTCTTTGGTACCATATGTAACTATGGTTACCATAAATAAAGGACTTCTAGGTTTGTCCAGTAAAATGAGTTTTGTCAGCGAAAACAAACAAAATTGTAGTTATCACCGTGTTTTGTTTCAAATTTTAAACGCGTATATTTCGATATTCAATAATTCGTGCTTGCATTTTCAATTATTTAAGAAGTAGGTTAATGCTCAATATAAGAAATTGTCTTACCTATCCACATAAGTGCAGACTCTGACGGAGAAAACTGCCGAACTCCTATACCGAGTCCAAACCCAATAGCTGCACCAATAAATGTTAATATCACCAGTAGGTTTGAAACAATTATTTGTTTGCATCTTATATTCTTTGTCTCGTCCGACATTATCCCCGGACAATCACTGATGCATTAATATAGAACCAGTTTCTAGACTTCAAAGTTGTGTTGAACAGGTTGACGTAATGGGATATTACATACACTTGTACGAGATGGTAAATATCTTCGTTACCGAGAAGACACATTTGTTTGTTGATTTTAATGTAAATAGTTTACGCTGTGAATGTTGAAACCGTTTTATCATCTAATTGTTTATGGTTTATCACACAACAAATCAATAAATAATCAACCGTATGACTTGTACGATATGTTGGGAAACGTCAATTAAACAGCAACTCAACGACACAAATAACTAAAAGATATTGGAGGACAATGTACATTCTTCAGTAAAACATAGATATCTATAAACTATATTCCCAGCTTAAAATCGTCATTTCAAAAAGTGTAAAAATTTTACAAAGTATTTGAAACATCTACCATTATTCTCCACATAAATAAAAATATTAAAAAATATATTGAACCTTACATAAAAAATAAGGTAATGTGCTATGATTGTAAATGAGACAATTATCAATTAAATATAAATAAGAAGATGTAGTATGTGTGCTATTTAGACAACTCTCCATCCAAGTCACAATGTATAAAAAGTTAACAATCATAGGCCAAGGTACGGCCTTCCACACAGAGCCTTGGCTCACACTACACAGACAGCTATAAAGAGCTCTAAAATGACTGTGTAAAACAATTCAACCGGAAAACCAACGACAGCCACTGAAAAAACCGGCTCCTGACTTGGGACAGGTGCATAAAAATTCAGCGGGTTTAAACTAGTTAGATGTCACGAACCCTAGACGTTTTGATGTTTGATAACAAGTCAAACACTGACGAAGTTCCTTATTTGAAACAGGCAAACCAACATGTGGCGGGTTCAAACTATTTATTTTCTTCGTGTAAGGAAATAATTAATGAGGTAAACTGGAATCGTTTGCAGACTTTAGCTGAGTTTAAACATATTTAATTTAGCTGAGAGAATGTTAAGGTGTAAATTCCCTATGTACTCATCGAATGAATGTAAGTCTATTTTTTTTTTTTTATTAATTTTAACTGAAATTAAAATATTTATAAACATGTGAGTTTGAATGTGAAAATGACGACAGTTCTAGAGCATAATGAAGTGGAGGTCAACTCACATGGTGTCTTAATATATAGCAAACATTCACGTGCCATAACTTCGCTCTAAGTATATATGAACCATTACTTCGCTATAAGCATAAACAGACCACATCTTCGCTCTAAGAATATATATGCAACATCTTCGCTCTAAGCATACATGTGCAACAACTTCGCTCTTAGTATACATGTGCCACAACTTTGCTCTTAGCATACATGTGCCACAACTTCAAAAATATGCCTTTAATATGATTTAGCGAATTTATTTTCTTTTAACAAATGTGTCAAATGGCGTTATACTGCTTATCTCAGTTCTTTGATCTGGTATAATGGAATCTGATGCGACAGTCGTACAATTGAGAGGTTTAGCTAGCTATAAAACCAGGTTCAATCCACCATTTTCTACATAAGAAAATGTCTGTACCAAGTCAGGTATATGACAGTTATTATCCATTCGTTTGATGTGTTTTGGCTTTTGATTTTGCCATTTGATAAGGGACTTTCCGTTTTGAATTTTTCTCGGAGTTCAGTATTTTTGCGATTTTACTTTTTATAAAGAGTCCGTTAATCAGCCTCAATTTTAATTCATTTCATTTTCAGTCCAGTGCTAACATTTCAGTTACCTTAGATGCAATAAATTCACATTCGATGTTATACTATCTATTGGTTTACAGGAAAGCCATAGAGACAGGATGGCGCTGTCTATGCCAATATGTATGCACGAGCAAATAAAAAAGTACTTATCATTGTCCTCTTTACATTTAGTACCAGCTCTTTTTTTATTCGTTTCATTTTTGACTTCGTCCACAGCAATTGAGAAAAATTCTATCAGGAACTTAAAAAGATGCGAAAGATGCCAAAGGGATATTCAAACTCATAAGTAGAAAACAATACTGGCAATGTCATTGTAATAAAATAAAAACTTAAAATGACGAAAAGACAAAACAGTACACAGTACACAAATCACAACAGAGATAATTAAATACACGAAACACGACACGAACACGAACCCAATTAAAATTGGAGGTGATCCCATGTGCTCCAGAAGGGTAAGCAGATCCTTCTGTACATGTCACACCATTTGTAAAACAAATGTCCTATAACTGTCAACCAACTCATGTTGGCGTCCGGAACAAATTAGAAGGGATGATTTTAACTTCACCACTTGGCTCTTGGTTCAACATTTTTCTTTTAAGCAGCAATCCTCTTATTAAAGAAATCATGATACGAAAAGCAAGATATAGAATATCGTATCAACTGGGAGATATATACTCCATATATATGCAGGTGCTGCTGGAATGTTGCTACATAGAAATAGAGAAAGTTCACAATTTGGGATGCTGAAATCATCTCTTTTGTTTTGTTCTCAACCGACCCTCATTGTCGATTTGTAGATGTAAATCAAGATATTAGGTATACTTAACTGCAACTGTTGTATCCTTTATTTAAAGTTTGGTAGGATATATACAATGACAGATGCTTTCAACATAGTCACCAAACTTTGAATTATTTTTTGAAAGGACATCACCTTAAAAGAAGAACGTGAAGTTGGAGGATAATGCTAGCTTCTATTAATTCTTCAAAAGAAGCTCATGTAAGAAGTTTACCTCACATGAAAAAAGAACAAGCCGTCAAAAGATGCATAGTTGGTTCCCACAGGAATGCCGATTATTTGTTAAAACACATTCTCAAAACGCTACATTTATGTCATCAATCAAGAAATTTAACATCTTGATAATGGTATTTGAAGAGTGATTATTTTTACGAAGTCGAACTATGGCTTCCTAATACAAAATACTTGTATCTTTTTAACCATTCCTATCATGAAACAGGATAAGAAGATCCAGTTTTTCGTCTTTTTTTTTAAATCCCAAAAGGAACATTTGGACAGACCTATGATTATTCAGAATTTCAGCTCGCCAGTAATAGCGTGGCCAGTCGAATCATGTATTAATTGTGAGATGTGTAGCAAACGTGCAATCATGATGTTTAGACTTGATTCGTCAAAATTAAGTATCTGCAACACGGGATTTGTTTTATTTACAATTTGTTTTGTCTAGGTATAAGATATGATAGATACAGACTTGTTTTCTGCTCTTTGGTCGGGCTGTTTTTCATTGACACATTCCCTGTGTCCATTTTCAATTTTATTATCTTTAAGATAGGAAGATATTATCCAGTGAACTTATTTATGATGAAGGATATTGCCCAAATTAATGGCATCGGGACGTTTGTTGGCAAAGGAAAGTTTTAGAAAGGATATTTTCTCCTTTTCGTCTTTTCGAATGCGCAACGGTCTGAAAAGTTAGTGACTGTCATTATTCGAGCTGATTTGTGTGAGTTTGTATTGGTTTAAACGGGGATTCGTAATAATGGTTTCTTAACATAAGTTGTACAGATAATGAAGTTTGAATTGGGTAGTGAATAAAGCTTCTTGCGAATGTCACGAATATCCAACGGATTTTATATAAATAACAGAAGGTCATTACTAGTGACAGCATGGAATGAAGGTGGTTCATAATGACGATGACCATGACTGTGTCTACGCCGAGATGAAGGACTAGATAGAATACCTATACCATCAATTTTATCATCGCAATCATATTGTGTCGCAGTTCCCAAATCCCGAATCCAGTAATTTTGCTTTTGTTTACAGAGAGGTGTTGCAAGATAAAGATTGTTAGTCCTGTTGTATTTTCTTTTGACGATGCAAACTCGCATTGAAAGGTTTCAGCATTCTGACTGATCAAAATGCTGGTAAAAATTGACATTTACATTGTTGTCAATGTCTAATATATAGCCGCACAAATGTTTATCAAGCATTCCTTTCTTTCCACCGACATTCACCAATCCGAAAAGGCACTAGTCCGAAGACGAGATTTGTTAATAATTATTGATAATTATGATCGTCGTAGCTTCTGATATAGCAGAGAATTTTAGTTAACATACTAGTTAACTGAGTATCTGTTTTTATGTTTTTAAACATTTTACAGTATTTGCAGTTTTTGGCTTTACTTTAATTAGACAGTGTTGTTGGGAGTCATTAAAGCCCAAAGTGTCTTGTTGTAGAACCGTTCACAACCGGGGACTAATATTGTGGTCGCTAGCGCCATTATTATTATGATCTCAATGTGTCGTACTCGAGGTATTTGCCATATCTGGTGATGAAGAAACACCTGTCATTTCAGGGGACACCGTGTCCGTGGTGCCATCTGTTTTGGACCTTTCAATACTGGGCGATGTCCGAGCCAGTATTCTGTATGACATTTTCAACATGGCAACATCGCCCGTCACTCAATAAAATAACTACCTCTTTTCTATGATTCAGTACTATTTTGCGGTATTTAAAGCATTGAGTACAGCCATTATTTCAGAAATAATGAAGGCTTCTCCTTAAGTTATGTTCAACCAAAAACATTAACGGCCGATTTTGCTATCACGCACCCGTTTATTTTTCTTTCTAACCCACTACAATGTTGTGAATATGATATAAGGTCTTCTTTTCATAAACAATTTTAATACTGTAGATTTAGAAATAATTGTGCTCATAGTTCACATATTTTATCGCGGACACACGAGATAACTATATGCGATCTTAGAATATATATCAGTATAACAATGATTTGGGATTCAAAATGTTCATCCCTGTGAGGTATATCGTTTAATAGATTGGCTGCTTTTCCCCTTTGTCCCCATGTCTTTGCAGAACCATCGCTTGGTGTTTCATTTGGTCTTCTTGGCACAACAAACACATTTGGTGAAACTCTTACTATCACATATTCAGCTTTGCAAAAAACTTTGTATCCGATAAAACACTTAGACGTTTCAAAACATAGGTTTTATGCAAACAGCAATCACAAGAATATCTCCTCTTCTTTTTAAAGCTTTCCTAAAATATTAAAATTGATATAATATATATAGTTATCAAAGGTACCAGGCTTATAATTTGAAACGTCAGACGCGCGTTCTACATACATGTAAGACTCATCAGTGACGCTCATATCAAAATAGTCAGAAATTCAAACAAGTATAAAGTTGAAGAGCATTGAGGCCCAAAAATTTAAAGCTAGCTAAACCTCTCACTTGTATGACCGTTGCATCAAATTCCATAATATTGACAAGGACGTAAACTAAACAAACATACACAATAGGTACAAATGTCAGAAATAGGGGTAGAGCAGTCAACATTGTGTTATCATCTTAATTACTATAAAAACACAAAAATGTAACAAAGCACAATAAGTTATACATCAAATTTAACAAACTCATTTTGCTATTTTATCATACGATTTAATTTGTATATGTTATATCCATCCAGAAAAGATTGAAAGATTTTAAGTACTGGGTCCGAATCCTTACTCTGACAGCCACATGGTTACATTATCTTTAAATTAGACGATTCTGGTACTGAGATGATCGCTAAAGGACAATTTCGGATCTTTCTTTAATTTCTAGTTCTAGGATAATTTATATGTATACAATTAGAAGTTTAAATTTTTATGGAAAGTACATCATTGATATATCTAAAGGTGAAATTAAATGATCTGGCTTCTTTCAACTTTTTATGTTTGACAAGTGTCTGAAGGTAGTGACTTAAACGAAAATAAGAAGTGGTCGGCAAGAATAGGCGCTAAGGTCATCACCATAGAAATGCTTGCAATTTATGGAAAAAGTCTATCTCCAATTTCATTATGTATGTTGGAATTTGAAAACTCCACCATACTGATCACTTTTTCCACTGTCTAGCATATTTTGCATTTTTTCAAACAATAGCACACATCAGTGTAAGTTTTTTATTGGAATCAATTCCTCTATTGCAGATTTAATTGCCCAAATATATGCATTGATATTTTAGACTAGACGTCATTCAATTTAAGGCAAGTCATAATGGATTTAAACTAGAAATTTTTCTTTTCGCTCATTTTGCTCCATTTATATATAGTTCTTCATAGTGTGTAATATCAACAAAATTGTGTTTTATTTAAAGAGGAAAGTAACGTTGAAGAAAACATCACCAGTTTCTGGGCAAAAAAATATTCCGTATCAACTTCACAGATATGACATGATGGTCTTGAATTAAAGATTCTGGGTACTGCAATTAAGGGTTCATCATTTTAAATACGTGTAATGGTGTTCTGTTATTTGTTATTGTGAATTATTACCTTCACTGTTTAATACATTGATAATGTCACTTATACACCCCGTCATTGTGTTATTGAGCTATATTAATTTTTTGTATTATTGTCTTTTATGTTTGCTAATGTGGTTAATGAATATGCCATTTTGATTTTCTTAGTTGATATGTTTGTTTTTAGTTAATATAGTGATTTTAGATATTATAACATAAGATTGACTGCTGCACCCTCATTTTTTACAATTTTACCTATTATGTTTGTTTGGTTTTTTACACATGGTTGTCAATATAAGGAAATTGGGTGTCACTGTCAAACAAGTGAAAAAAGTTTAACTAGCTATAAAACCAGGTTTAATCCACCATGTTCTTCATAAGGAAATGTCAGTTGTTGCCATTCGTTTGATGTTTTTGAGCTTTGATTTTGTCGTTTAATTTAGGACTTTCTGTTTTAAACTTGGAGTTGAGTAATTTAGTTTTTTTTACTTTTTTGCCACAGAGTAGGATATCATCTCATTTTACCCGTGTACATCAGCACAAAGCAAATAAATCAAATCAAATTGACTGCTCATCGCTGTTGTAATCAGTATAATTCTTTCATGTCGTGCATTTGCATTATAACATGGATAGGTATTATATTTGTCAACGCCTCTATATTCAATTTGAAAGTGGGATTCTTTTTTAAGAATAATGTACAACAAATTTCCTGTTACACATCACACGTTTGTCCTTATCCTACTTGAATTATGTATGATAACATTATATCTTGTGAGTTAAGGAAGAGTTTTCTATCATCATTTATATTTTCTACCTGTTTTCCATTCGTTTGATGTGTTTGAGCTTTTGATTGTGCCAACTATGACAACGTAAGCAATGTTAAATCGGCTTTAAACTGATAGAAATATATTTTGAATAACCTTTCTCGATATGAGGCCTGCATAGTCCAGCAAGAAAAAACTGTGTTTGAAGTTAACATTCTTAATAAATAAATTTGATTAAATGAAGTGAGAGAAAATATCAACATAGTCCAACCCACATTTTGAAATAGACCTACTTTAGAAATCGTGCGACAACTGATTGTCGTGGAAAAACATAATTTCTAAAGTTGTACTTCCTACTACGAGTGTATTTTCCTTTTAATGTCAAATAAAGACCCAAATAAACCAATCTTATCATAAAGATACAAGTAGAGTAGACAGAGTATTCTATGTCCGTGTCCGTGTAGACATCTTCGTTAATCTAAAACTGATCTTGAAATATATTCATGATGTACAAATACCAAGAACAAAAATGGATCATGTTTGTATTACTTTTTAAATTCGTTCAAATTTCAAAAGCAAATTGCAAAATACAAATAGAGAAAGTGTATAAATCAGCATTTTGTTGGCATCAGGGATTAGTATCTGTTCCGCAGGATTTGCCTGTTGACATTAACAGATTAGATCTAAGGTGGAATAATCTGACTACAATTCAAAATTTTGCATTTGCAAGATATACTGTTCTGGAACATTTATATATTCGCGATAATCAATTGCGTTCACTCAGGATATATTCCTTCTGTGGTGTAATGAATCTGCAGTTATTGGCATTATCGGGTAATAAATTAGATGTATCGGTCTATCCGTACGGTGTTTTCCGACCAATAGAGAACCTAAAATATTTAGATGTAAGTCGAAATATGGAAAACGGCAAAACTGATGAAGTGGTTTATTCCTTAGCCTTCAATCATCTCGTACATTTACGCGAGCTTCATGTGGATCTTGTTTCTAAACCCAACTTAAGTAAAAGCTTCATGGGAATGAATAGTTTGCAGAAGTTATGGTTTGATTATTGTTACATATATTATATATCAAATAAAACTTTTACCAGTCTTCCTAAAAATATAACAGAGTTACGAATGCAGAACTGCAAGTCTTTCTTTACGATTGAATCAGATGCTCTACGACATTTTCCGAGTCTGAATGCTCTTGATTTTTCTGGCAGCCACATTCATCTTCATCAGGCTTTACGTTCATTGTACCCACTTCAGAACTACAGAATGAAAGAAATAAATTTTCATCACATAACATACTCTAGTATAACTAGATATGATTATGATGTAATACTATCTAAAGAAATGATGAAGTATATTGCAACAATTTGCATTCAAACACTGGATATTTCATACAATAACATTGTCGCTATTAAGGAAATGTCATTAATTATGTTTCAGCATCCAGAGTGTTTTATCAATGTTATATTATCAGCAAATAGATTTGGCATTGAACAAATGGAAATTGAATTTTTAGACTTTTTTTATAAGATGACAAACTTGAAATTGTTTGATTTTTCATATTTACCTCTTGAATTCAAAAATCCAGTATTTCCAAACATATTATACGGAAGTCCACAAAACAATATTGAAGAAAGGATACCCGCAATAAAGAAAATCAAAACACTGTTTCTACCAAAACAGCTAAAAACACTTCGATTAACGCATTTTATGGCAAACATGAATATCGACGAAATACGAGCAGTTAATTGTTCTCTAACGGCTATCGACTTATCTTATTTTCAGTCAAAAGTGTTTCCTAAATTTATATTTGAGAAAAACCACTACATAATTGAGCTCGATTTATCTGGAATAAGTGCATTAAACACTAAAAGCAAATTTCCGCAGTTAAACGCCCTTCTTGCACTAAGAATGCGACAAACTGAGTTATGCAGGCTTATAGACACTGACACCAATATTTTTTCTTGGGCGCCAAGAATGAATAAACTGGATATTTCCAGTAATTTTATATGGTATTTGAAAGAAAACTCGCTTGGTGATTTATCAAATTTGTATTTTCTAAATTTGTCAAACAATATTTTACAGTATTTTCCAACGTCATTAACCAAACTAGAAAATATACTCACTTTGGACTTATCGTTCAATCGACTTATAGCTCTTAATGAACACACAAGAGGATGGATAGATAGTCAACAAATAAAAAATAATTATTTTAAAGTATATCTAACTGGCAATTCGTTTATCTGCTCCTGTGAAACAAAAGAATTTTTGACCTGGCTGTTTAGTACTAAAGCAGAGTTAGATAATGAAGGAAATTATTCATGCCGTTTGTCGGACGGTAAAACAAATTTTACAATAAATGTATATAACGATTTTCATAATCATTTTGCTAACTGTGAGAATCAAATATGGTTAAAGATAGGCGTCGCCTCAATGACTTCATTAAGCATCGCAGTTGCATGTGTCACTTTGATGTACAATTTCAGATGGCGCATGATATTCTTTTTCCACAAAAGCTTCCGAAAACGTGCAGAAGAAGTGTTAAAAATAAATTTTGTCTATGATGTATACGTGTCTTATTCAGATGATAGTACTACATTCGTTAAAAAGGTATTGCAGCCTATCATAGAACACAAATGGGGGTTAACTATGTGCTGCGAGGACAGAGATTTTTTAGTCGGAGAATCTAATGCTGACGTCAGAGCCACATCAATACACCAAAGTAGATATATCATTTTCTTGGTTACACCAGCATTCATTGGAAGAGAATGGAGTAGTTTTGAAATTGAAAGAGCCAAATATGAAAAAATTTCGAACGAACTTCAAAAGATCATTGTGATCACGAAAGACATATCATTTAGACATATCCCATCGGAGTTTCGAACAATTTGGAAGGACATATACTTAATTGATTGGCCGATCGAAATAGATGGTCAGGAGACGGCCTGGAAAAAACTACGACTATGGTTTCTGTAATCTAAAAGTTCAGTAGTATTTGAATTTTACGTTTCATCGTTATACAATAGATTTTAGTATGTCGGGAGAAGTAGAGAGAAAGACCATTTTGTTTTATGTTCGATAGCAATAGAAAAACACTACTGTAAAGTTATGGTAATTTTTTGTAAACATGCTTTAAAAGAATTAGCCAAGCAATATAATTGTAAATAGTATTCGACATAAATAAGTGTCCTTTCACCTTCAACTTAACTTCGTATATCACACTAAAAACTACAAAACTATTAACGCTTATTACAACGATTGTCTATAACATTTAAGTCAATTATAATTAGTCATTTTGTAATTGATTAAAATGTAAAGATGTAATACTATCATGTCCTTTTTGTCTATATAGCGAAGCTATGAAATATAATGTAGATTTTAATGATTTGTCTGATGATGATAGATTTGTTTATTTATTTAAAAACATTAATTGTTATGATAGTATGAAATTCAAAACAGTGTGGCTGTGGCCATTGATTGACACATTAAATTCATCCTTTGACTGGGACAATTTACGTGAACGTTTGTCTGTAACGACCACTGTTCACGACGTACCTACGATAGACATTTAAACTGTGGGGTCACCAAAGGTTTCTTAACGCCTTTAATTATAAAGTTATTCGAAAAAATAATCAGGAATAACCTTTATGTTTTGATTTACATAATTGGTATAAATCAAAACATCGTGTTATTTCTGATTATTTTTTTCGAATTACTTTATTGAGGTGTTGAGAACCTTTGGTGACCCCATAGTTTACGTGTCTTTAAAAAGTACATAGTGATCAGTGGTCGTTACATACAAACGTTCACCTAAATTGTCCCAGTCAATGGATGAATTTAATGTGTCAATCAATGGCCACAGCCACACTGTTTTGAATTTCATTCTATGGTTGCCAAAACCTGCTATGATATTTTAAGTAGAAGAAATACCTTTTTATATTCTTAAAATGAAATTATTTTAATATTCGTATGTATTTTAACTAGTTTTATATAGAAATTGTTTTACAGTCTCTCATAATTCTTAATAGAATGGTACTTGTATTTTATATTTGTGTATTGTTTGTTTTATATTGTGTATATACTCTGTATGTACTGTATATTTATGTATTGCAAGTAGTGAGACTTTAATAAAATATTGAATCTTGAATCTTGAATTTTAAAAAATAAAAGTTAAATAAAAAAAGAATATAGTGTTTTAATTTATGGTGTGAAAAATTACATACTTTTCTTGACAAAATCCAAAGCAAAGGAACATCGCTTCATATAAGAGGCACATTAACGCCTACTAAATGGAGCAAAAACTGTGAATGTGATTATCTAAGTAGACGTGCCAAGAAGGATTCGTTTTGAACTGCAGAATATATCTATTGGCAATAAAAGTAGAATTTCACTGATTTGTAATTTGTAGCAAAGCTTTTGAAATATTTAATTATAAGGTCTGTTGTTCTGTCAATGTAGTGACCTCCATACCAAGATGATGTTCAGATATAACCCTACTAATCAAAGTTTTTATTCTTTCGAAATGAAAATTCACTTATAGATCTATCTTGCAATTTGACCCGACTTAGAGAGGTTTTTTTTGTTACATGTATTACCTTATTAGTATCCTCCCTTTTTATGAATACGACCTACCGAATTCGACTATTTACCGGGTTTGTAATAACATAAGCAACACGACGGGTGCCACATTTGGAGAATAATCTGCTTATCCTTCCAGAGCACATGAGATCACTCCCAGTTTTGGTGGGGTTCGTGTTGCTTAGTCTTTAGTTTTCTATGTTGTGTCATGTGTACTATTATTTGTCTGTTTGTCTTTTTCATTTTTAGCCATGGCGTTGTCAGTTTGTTTTCGTTTTATGAGTTTTACTGTCCCTCTGGTATCTTTCGCCCCTCTTTCTAAATCATGTTTATGGATTTATGAAGTCGGAACATCGGTAAACTACTGTTTACTCTAATTGGGAGGTGTATATATTTATCGTTGCGTTGTTTCATAATTTGTTTTTGGAGCATGACTGATTTCAATATAAGTATCAATTTACACGGAGTTCGGTAATTTGATTATATTTGTTAATATGTTTCTCCTATATGAAATGGATTAAGAGGATGAAATAGTTTTAAACCGTGGAGGTAAGAAATGTGTAGTCAGCATGCATTAAATCACTTGCGATTTGAAGAAAACCTTTAAAAAAAATGGTTACACACCTATCTTCGCGCCAATTAACACTTTTTTTCAGAATTCTGACAATAAATGAATACTTATAAGTTAGACAATACTTCGCCTTGGGCTTAAATCTTCATAAAACATGACCAAGTATTGTCTGACCAATTTAGAACATATTCACACTTTCAAGTGACCTTACAAAATTAGTATTTCACATTGTTATATTCAAACCTAAATAAGAGTTCACTTTTTATAATGAAGTGAATGTAAAACCTAGGTAATGATCATTCAATGGATGGACGGAATGAAATAGCACTGACATAGTCTGTGAAGACCAAAAGGATAAATTGTTTGTTTTACTTTTTCAGGTAAAATTTAATACTTATATATCTTGAGATTAATTGTTTTTTAAAAGCACACAATGTTATATAAATCCCCTTTTTGAAATTTGATTTTTTTATATAATTAAACTGTTTAAATTTTTCAAATTCAGACCATTCAACATTAGATATAAAAAAGAAGATGTGGTATGATGGCCAATGAGACAACTCTCAACAAGAGGCCAAAATGACACAGAAATTAACAATTATAGGTAACCGTACGGTTTTTTTTTCGAAAAACAGTCCTTTGCTTTATATATATCAGCAGTCTGGCATTGTTTTCTTGAAAGTTTCTTTTTTAGTTCACGCGAATGTCAGGTATATAAATTAAAAAAAATATTATTTTACATTGTTACCTCCTCCCTTCTATTTCATATATTTTAATTTCAATAACTTTGAGGGTTTCTTGTAAAACATTTATCCACACAATTGGTGATATGTCTCATTTCTGTGTCATATCATAGGATGGCACTAAGATATTTTTCAGTCTTAAGTCAGTTAAACGATAGATGTCGCAGAATTTGTCCTAGAACTGCTTCTTCCCTCGGATATATTTAAAGAGTGGTAAAGACTCATACCAAATGTACGTTGAACTAATTTATGAAAGCAGTTCACGCAATGTTTAATTCATCAAGCAAAAATAAACTGTTTTAGTGGCGTTTATGTGAAATAGTTAAAATTAAAAATTTATTTTCGCTCTGGAATCTTAACTATCCCTTTTCTCCAGACAACCTTTAAGTAAATAGTAATCCTTTGAAGTAACTATAAACTCACGGCCGACACTCGGCTAACCGAGAGATTGGTCGGTTAATCTATATTGAGTATGCGGCTATATCGGCAGTGGGTCTGTTAATCGGGTTGGCTATACGTCTGTTAAGAGTAAAACGCACAATTTAATGTTAAACTCGATCAAATATACAGATTTTTGGCATATTATAAGAATTAAATCAAAAAAAGAAAAGTGTCTGACAAAATGATATCTATCAAAGAACATTTTCCACCTTTAAAAACATTTCATAGTCTGCGCAGTTTTCAGTAAAAGTAAAAGGCGTCGCGCAAGTATGTAGTATTTATGATTACACGCATAGCAATTTTTTAATGAAAGGCGAAACAAACAATTTTAGATATCATTTAAAAGACACAAAATACTACTTTGGTTCTTAAATATAAATTGACATTAGTAAATATTTCATAATTGTAATATAACGTGAGTAATACCACGTTTTAGTGAAAATTATGTAAATAAAGTCTGTTAATGGGTTGGACAATTGAAATTGTGTCAGTTAAGAGTTATTTAGCCACGAAAATAGTTGTGCTACCTTTATATTTTCCCATTGAAAATGTTAAGAATGAGATGTTCTTGAGTAAAAAAAAATATTGTAAGGGTTCCGCGGAACCCAGTGTCTCGCCTACTTTTGCTGTAAATCGCAGGCTCAACAAAAATGAGGAAAAAAATCAATAAAAATATTCCTCTTGATACTATCTTATGATTGTAAGAAGCTTCTGTCCAAGTTTAGTAAAAATTTAGGATAGTGAATGAATCTAATAAATGTTTTGAAAACTTTAACTGCAGACTGTATGTAATGTTAACTGGAAGAAAATCTAAGTCCATTTAAAAGTAAAATACAGAATAAATGGAGTTATCTTTTTACAATATTTACTTCTGGATACTATCTTATGATCATAAATAAGCTTCTGTCCAAGTTTGGTACAAACCCAGGATAGTTTAAGAAAGTTATTAAAACTTTAAAAACTTTAACCACAGAGTGAATGTAATGTTTCCCCGCAGAACAAACTAAGTCCATAATTTATAAGTAAAATACGGAAAAAATGGAATTTTATTTTTACAAAATTTACTTCTGGATACTATCTTAATATGATCATAAACAAGCTTCTGTCCAAGGTTGTTAGAAATCCAGTATAGTTCAAGAAAGTTATTAAAATTTCAAAAACTTTAACCACAGAGTGAATATTTGTGGACGCCGCCGACGACGACGACACCGACGATGACGGAATGTAGGATTGCTTAGTCTCGCTTTTACGACTAAAGTCGAAGGCTCGACAAAAAATAATAATACGATGCAACACTATCCTTCCAGTAAAAGCATTTTTATTTTGACTTTCTTTGCATTTTACTCAAGAGTGTGTCACTTCAATATAGCGTGATCTGGGTTGGTCGCTGGAATATGCATGAATTTACTATTAACGATTTCAATCAGCCTTAATTTTTGTGTCTGCTCAAAGTAGCATGTTCTCAAATCCGATTGAACGTGTCTTTCTAATACAACACAGGGTACATATATAACGTGTTGTCGTTTTCAAGTGCACATGACATTTGTCACTGGACGTTTAGGTGGTACCCAACACTACAGGGAGATAACTCTGTAAAGTCAGTGATACGTTTTAATTACGTTGTGTTGTAAGGGGAATAATAAGCTTCTCGAAGATCAAAATTGGTGTTTGTCAAACTGCTATATAACCAGTTAATTTGTCTGACAAAACGGTTGGTTCAATTTTTTTGAAATTTTTATATTTCTGTTAAAGGTTCAAATTAAATACTTTGTCAAAATGTTATCCAAATTAAACGAACCACATTGGTTTTAGTGAAAGTGTTCGGTACCACCTTAATCCTAATTCCTCAGCATCATCCAATTGTTTTTTTTTTCTTGTATTACTTAATCATCTGTTGTTTACAAATCATTCTAAAGAAGTAAATGGAAAGGAGCGAATGTATGGAACGCCACGACTGCCTTATGTTAATAATCAGCATTATACGCAGTGTTCACAGCATTATATGAAGTGATCACATCATTATATGTAGTGCTCACAACATTATATGAAGTGATCACAGCATTATAAGCAGTGCTCACAGCATTATATGCAGTGTTCACAACATTATATGAAGTGCTCACAACATTATATTAAGTGCTCACAACATTATATTAAGTGCTCACAACATTATATTAAGTGCTCACAACATTATATTAAGTGTTCACAACATTATACGTTTTTTGTTGTATGATGAGATTGATGTATGATGAGATTTACCGAATCCATAATTGGTAAATAACGGTAATGCCCAGCAAACAAATTTAAAAAGTTATTAAAATCATGTTATCATAAGGTAGCATGCAATATTTAAAACTGATTGAAATAAGTAAGGAAAAGATGAAACTGAGAGGTGAATGATTGAAGTAGTTCTGTTCGTCGTAAGAAATACGAATGGCAAAATGTAAGTTAAATAATAAAAAGTTTATTTAATGAAATATCGTAGGAAAATTTGTATGATATATTCTCGAGTTCATTTCCTACTGAAGAAATTTAGCAAGGTGCCACTTTATAGTCCGTACTCAGTTTTAAAAAGCTTAATTACCTTTTAAATAAAACAGTCAGCTTTCTATAACACATAGGTGCCATATTACGCTAGCTTATATATGTCATGATAGAGTCTTTTTTGGCATCGATTTTCAGAATTTGGCATTTTTACATGAATAAGTATCTAACAGATATGGAAAATGCAGTTTAAAGCATTTCACTGTAGGTGTTAAACATAACTTTACATCAATTATTCCATTTTTTTACAAGCTTTTTAGCACGGCAAGTACTAAGATTGTCTTCTAAATATGATCAGCAGTCTTATATAGAAATTTAAACTTTCATAGAAAAATTTACCCTTTCAAGACCCTGTTTAACATTTTCATTTAAAGATATCATCTATTATGAAAATTGAGTTTGTGGGGATGAATAAAACATTTACTACGTTTGTTCGTCAGTTTGCACGGTACATACATGTATATAATATTATATAAAAGTGGTATGCTTGCCAATGAAACAACTTTCCACAAGAGACAAAATGACATCACAGAAATTTTAAACAGCTAAACGGCCACAGTACGACCTTCAACAATGAGGAAAGCCCATACCGGATAGTCAGCTATAGAAGGCCCCGAAATGATAAACGAAAAATATTCCTAATTTATGTACAAACAAACGATCGAAAAACTAACATGTATATACATGTAACACATTAATTAACAAACGACAACCACTAAAATAAAGGCTCCTCCTGACTTGGGACGGCCACATATATGCAAAATGTGGCGGGTTTTAACATGTTAGCGGGATGTTGGTATCCTCCCTCTAACCTGGGACAGTGGCGTAACAGAACAACATAAGAACGAACTATGAAAATCAGTTGTAAAAGGCTTGTTAGTTTTCTCGTTTGAATTGTTTTACATGGTCGTATCGGGGCCTTTTATAGCTGACTATGCGGTATGGGATTTGCTCATTGTTGAAGGCCGTACAGTGTGACCTATAGTTGTTAATGTTAGTGTCATTTTGGTATTTTGTGGATAGTTGTCTCATTGGCAATCATACCACATCTTCTTTTTTATATTAACTCATTAGATGGGTACAAATATAAATACATATGATCTAACAAGAAAATAGAGTGAACGTGCATGTGGGCGGGTACTTGTATATCCCAACAATAAAAAGACACTATAAGTACTGATCTGAGAGTATATATAACTAATATAGTACCATGCTGTTGATTAAAAATAACATCACTCCAGACCCTTTTGTTTTCCACATAATTAATATTGCCAATAATTAAGAAGTTCCGGGTCGAATCGATACCAATAATATATTCACCTGTTAACTATTACATTATCTGTACGTTCCGCATCTGACAGGAGTACCACGAAACGCTGTATTTAAGATTTTGCTATATACACGGGTCGTAATCACAGGGTTGAAACTACTACTTAATTCAATCATTGTCACATTGTTCCCGATTGTAGTACTTTAATCAGTATGACTTTCTAAGATGACAATACGAATAATAAAAATCTGGACTTAAAATAAGGCGTATAGGTACAGCATGTACAGTTTTCAATTTGTTAGACGTAAAACAGCGAATCAAAGATTCAATTTTATTCATAACTCATAAAGGACAAAACTGTTGATTAAAAAATACTCCTTTCCAGAGACTTTTGTTTTCCAAACAAAATCAATAATACCAATATTAAATTGACAAGTTCCAGGTCGACGGGTTCAAACAGAAAGATGTTAAAAGTAGAGAAAACTTCATCTTATAATCGGCATGACTCAAGTTATCATGATGACAATACCAATACTAAAATAAGGCTTACGCATAGTTATATTCTTTAATTCAGTCACAGACCCGCGATATCACGGATGTGTTCTAGTAAATTAAGAAGTATGATCAATTTAACCCAAGTTTATTCTACACCAGGGCATTTTAAACTTATTTTGAGGAT